>NC_133651.1:231713642-231957952 GCF_009905375.1 Apium graveolens | reverse complement strand
TACAATATTGAGAAAGGTTAAGGGAACCTAAGTAATAAGATCCCGGGTATGATCCTCAAACGATAAATGAAAACGAAAGTTAAGCGAACCGTATAACAGATCAGCGGTCATTAGACAAACGATTAGGAAGTTAATCAAGGGGATTAGTGGGGATGATGTCATCCAACCAATAGAAAGAGGACAAGGAGGGAGGATGACATCATGAGTATGACACAAGCATGACATGGGAAGGAAGGAGATGTGGTGGCTTTTTAACCACACAAAATCAAGGGCAACTAGGTAATTTACTAAAGCAAACACAAAAATCAAACCAACCAGCCAAGCAAATCATTTTTCATCAAAAAAAAAGAAACCAAGGCATTGTTCTTCATGCTCTCGGCCAAAACAGAACCAGAACACTAAAACTGCTGTATCTCCTTCATTTCTCACTCAAATATTGTGTTCTATAGCTCATTGGAAAGGTATTGAGATGGCCTACAACTCTTGTTCACAAGTCTCGTCCAAATAATCATGGTAAGACCCTCATTTTCACAGTTCTTTAAATCGGACTTTTAGAAACTTCAAAGCCTAACTTTGTGTTCTTGATTTTTTGGAAAGATCAAGCTTGTAGGAGGCTCCCTAAGGCTTCCTAGCAACTTAACACCTCCCAAGGAAGGTATAAACTTCAAACCCTAGCCTTTACTTTATTTGTAGTAAGTTTAATGGTTGGTTTGTGAAATGAGAAGCATGGATTGTGATTATTAGTAGTTTGGTTTGATTTGGAAGTGTTTGGTAATTGAAGCTTGATTATAGTTCATAGGTATTGATTGTGGTGTTTGAGTTGAAAACCTTGGAGATTATGGACTGATGTGGTATGGTTTCGGTGAAGTTTTGTTGTATTGATGGTTATGAGTTGGTTGGTGGTTAATTGGAGTAGTTTAAACATTGGTAATCGCGTAAACATAGCCGTCGTAACATCCGATTTTCTTTGGACTGTTTTTGTGCATAACATTAGGATCCGAGAACCCCCTGCTAGATTATGACCACTGCCATTTTTAGATAGCTCATGTTACGAGCTTCGTTTTGATATGTAGTTCGTTCGATTCCGATGCAGGTTTAGGAGAAACGACCGTTTCAAGTAACGGCGTTTCGCGAACGAAACTTTTCCCCTCGCCTTACTTTGAAACATAGGTTAAAGACCAAAAAGGGTAATTAATGTATGAAACATTTATGGTAAGTGTGTTAGGCAGTTGGTAAGACACTCGCGAAGGAATCGCCTTAAAACTCGTAAGGTTAAATTATTAAAAATGGTGGAGCCGAGGGTACTCGAGTGACTTAAGAGAATCAGTAAGCGCAAAACAAGCGTTAGAGTCTAAGTTAGTTAAAGTATAGATTTACAAGTGACTTGGTTTAATTCCAACTTACTTGTTGTTTATAGGTTACCAGACTCGTCCTGAGCCATTCGTAACCCCAGTCGCTCAGGCAAGTTTCTACCCGTTATACTGTTGTTGTGATGTAAATATATGTATATGCATTATCTTGTGATAAGTGCATGATTGTTATTAGCAAATTTTGCGATATATTGGAGCATGCTGATATGGTATATATGCATGTCTGTTTCGTAATCTTGATATATATCTGTTGATTCAATTGATTCAGTTGATAATACCTATGCTAGAGGATAGCGGTAATTTGCATATACCCTTAGTATAGGGACCCAAAGGTGAAAATATTTTCTAAAACCGGGAGTCGAGGATCCCGAGTAGGTTTGTATATATGGATATATATATATACTTATATATATATATGGTCATAGTTTTCAAAACTATTAATCGAATAAGGCTTATTCGATAACTTTAGCTTTATTTATTATTGAATATTATTTCGAATATTATTCGAAGGCGTATGACTCCTTTATATTAAATGAATATTATTTTGAATATTCATTCGAGGACTTATGACTCCTTTTATTTTATTATCTGAATATTATTTGAATATTCATTCGAGGGCTTATGACTCAGTTTATATTATTTAATGAATATTATTTAAATATTCATTTGAGGATCTATGACTCCGATTATTTGCTGAGATATATTCTTTATTTTATTAAAGAATAAGGTGTCAATAATCAAACTTATTTCGATTATTCAAATAAAGATAGTACTTTCATATAAGTATATCTTTGGTTATTTGATATCCATTTCAAGTATAAGTTGTAATACTTCTACTTCAATTATTTTTATAAAGATTATTCTTTATGGGAATATTATTTAAATAATAATATTCAGTCATTTCTAAATATTCTGGGGACTGATTTACTTCATTAAATCAGCTTTACTCCAAACACTCTATAAAGTGTTTTCAAGTCTTCAAAATGATTTTTAAAAGTTAGAGCGGATCCCAAAACTCATTTTATATTTAAGATCCCCTTTCGAAGGGGATTTAAATACTCGCTCAAAACCTGAGGGATCCGGCTCTGTAGTGTGTTTTATATTCGCAACAAGGTTGCTGTTTTGTTAAATGAATCGATTACTTACCCAACACTCGGGAAGTAAAATTCTTGGAACAAGTTAATCCATTAACAGGCATCGCCTGGGAAATATCGGTGAGTTCTCCTTTCCAACTAGATACGACTTCTTGGTGGAGCCGTATCAATAAGTTCTACTTGGGGAAAGGGGGAACGAGCTTTACGTTTTAGAGTCATGGATTTCATCTGAACTAGGAGTGGCGTAAGTGGTCGAGTGGCGCCGGCCCAGCCTTATTATATTGGCCCAAATGGCCTGGAAGTTCCGCTAAGGCGGTCCATTCCTTAGGAGTTCAGTGTTCGGTTGACAAGTAAATCCGACAGGTTCTCTACATGTAGAAAATGGTGGGGTTGCACTACTACGACTGATCATCGTAAGTGGTCTTCCTGGCGCGGCAAACTCCCGTAATGAGTTCATCATCCAATTGGATATTTCTGCAATACTACCCAGAGCACTTCGATAGAAAGGCTACGGTTGGGCGATTGTTGAGTGTTGGCAGGGTCAAGTTTTCAAAATGATGTTTGCATCAAATGAAGTATCTCGTAACTTCATTTAATTTTGATGATATTTTAAAGATTTAATCTATTCAAATCTGGTCTTGTAATCTCATCTATGTGATGAACTTGGAAACAAATTATAACTTGAATGGTGGTAGTTCAAGTAGTATTTGGAAAAGATATAAGTATATTGGAGTATCTTGTAACTTCATCTTTTAAACTTATATCTAGTAAATGATTATTATGCATGACAAAGATTTTCAGAAAAACGTTGAGACAAGGTTAGATATATGAGATCACCTTGCAACGATATTTTATACAGTTATACACTGGAACTCTGTGTGTATTATGCATGGAAGAGGACTTCCAATATTTTGAAAAGTATATATGTATATATATACTGAATATTTTTCGACTTCATCGCATTAAGATATCATCTTGGTTCATTTCTTTTGACCAAGACCTTCATGAGTACTATGAGAAGGCTCATATATTGTTAATCATTAAATATTATTTTGGTGGGCTTGCTGCTCACCCTTGCTTTCTTCTTTCATCACACAACATCAGATAGACAAGATGAACATGACCAAGCTCCCAATTCGCGAGCGGATAGGAAACGTTCCGCAGTTTCCTATAGGCGTTGATGTCGTTGTAGCTGAGGTAGGAACTACCAATAGGCTAGGCTTTCAACTTTTGATGTATCAGATTATGTATATTTATGAATTGTAATAATGGCAAAGAAATGTAAATTTATTCAGAAACCTGTTTAAGGTGTATTGGCATATAATTGTGGAATAAAATGACTTGTGATTATTTTTGGATATTCATCTCTGAGACTATAACTTATGGTGTGTGTGTTTATTGTGGGGTCACAGTATAGAGTAGTTGATTATTTATTAAGATTGGGTGTTATTAAGGAAAATGGAACTCGTGACAACCCGGATCCCCGACCCCGGATTTGGGGGTGTTACAATTAAGGGATTTAAATTCAAGGATTATAAGAGAGGATCATAAAAGGAATATAATTTATTGAGAAAGGTTTAGGGGAACCCAAGTAATAAGATCCCGGGTATGATCCCTCAAACGAAAAACGAGAATGAAAGTTAAGCGAACCGTATAACAGATCAGCGGTCATTAGCCAAGTGATTAGGAGTTAATCAAAGGGTTAGTGGGGAGTGATGTCATCTCACCAACAAGAAGAGGACAAGTGTGGGAGGATGACATAGCATGATGACCTAAGCATGACCAAAAGAGAAGTGTGTTGTTGGTTGATTGTGAACCACACAAAATTCACCATGGTTAAAAGTAATTAATCAAAACAAAGCAACCAACCAAGGCAAGCAAAACAAATCACAAAAACACAACTTGACTTCCTTTTTTCTTCAAGAAAGCTCTCGGCTTTTCCATGGAAAGCAAGGGAAATTTTTTAAAACTTAAGCTACACACCTTCATAATTTTAAGAGGTTTGTTTCTTTAGCTTCTATAATTCATAACTTAGATGAGCCAAAAGTTTAAGCTCAAGATTCCATGATTATCATAGCTAATCAATTCATCAAAGTTCTTGGTGAATAGTGTTTTCAAGAACTTGAAATTTTGATCTTGTGTTTTTGTTTAGATATAGCTTTGGTAAGGATTTTCAAGGGTGATTCCAAGCTCCCTAGTTACTTTTACTCACCAAGGAAGGTATAATCTCATACCCTAGCCCTACTTTTGTATATTTAGAGCTTTTGTGTTTGGTATGGTTCATGAGAAGCTTGATTATTGTGTATTTAGAGATGTGTTGGTTTTGTGATGTGTTTGGAGTTGTAAATCTTGTTGATTAGTTAAAGAACTTAAGTAAAGCTTTTAGTTCATGTTGGGAAGTAGTATAAATTTGGAAATATTGAGTTGTTGGGGCTGTTGTAGCATTGTATGTATGGAGTTTGGTTGTATGGTTGAATTGTGGTTGATTGGTGGTTGATTTGGAGTAAGATAAAAAATGGTAATCGCGTAAACATAGTCGTCGTAATGTCTGATTTACTTTAGACTGTTTTGTTCTTAACATCAGGACCCAGGAACTCACTTTTAGGTTTTGACAATTGCTATGATTAGATATTTCATGTTACGAGCTTCGTTTTGATATGTGGTTCGTTTGAATCCGATGTACGGTTTAGGAGAAACGACCGTTTTAAGTAACGGCGTTTCGCGAACGAACCATTACCCCTCGCCTTACTTTGAAACCTTGGTTAAGAACCTTAAATGACTAATTGGGGTATGAAACAATTATATAAAGTGTATAGGGCAGTTGGTAGGGTACTCGCGAAAGAATCGCCTTAAAATTCTTAATGGTTAAATTATTAAAAATGGTGGAGCCGAGGGTACTCGAGCGACTTAAGTGAATCGTTAAGCGCAAAAGCGAACATTAGGGTTCAATTGGTTAAAGTCTAGTTTCTTAAGCGACCGGGGTTTAATTCCGACTTATGTTGTTCATAGGTTATTGGACCCACTCTAAGCTTAAATCTATCCGGGAGCACTCAGGCAAGTTTTATACTCGTTATAATGTTGTTGTGATGTATAATGTATATGCATTATCTTGTGATAAGTGCATGATTATTATTAGCAAAATCTTACGATATATTGGAGCATGTGATATGGTATATATGCATGTCTATTTCGTAATCTTGATTATATATCTGTTGATTCAAATGCTTATAAGTTGCATAATACCTATGCTAGAGATAAGCATTAGTTGCGTATACCCTTAATATAGGGGACCCAAAGGTGAACATTTTCTAAACCGGGAGTCGATGTTCCCGAGTATAATATATATATATATATATAGATATAGTTTTCAAAACTATTAATCGAATAAGGTTTATTCGATGACTTTATTTTATTTAATGAATATTATTTTGAATATTCATTCGAGGACTTATGACTCCGCTTATTTTATTTAATGAATATTATTTTGAATATTCATTCCAGGACTTATGACTCCGCTTATTTACTAAATAATATTCTTTATTTTATTTAAGAATAATGTGTCGATAATCAAACTTATTTTCGATTATTCAAATAAAGATCATACTTTCGTATCAGTATATCTTTGGTTATTTATTATTCATTTCAAGTATGAGTTTTAAAACTCCTACCTCGATTATTTTTATAAGGATCATCCTTATGGGAATATTATTTAAATAATAATATTCAGATACTTTCTAACATATTGGGACTGATTTATTTTATTAAATCAGCGTTACTCTAAACATTCTTTAAAATGTTTCCGAGTCTTCAAAATGATTTTAAAAGTTAGGGCGGATCCCAAAACTCATTTTTATATTTATGATCCTCCTTTCGAAGGGGATTTAAATACTCGCTCAAAACCTGAGGAATCCGGCTCTGTGGTGTGTTTTATATTCGCAAGAAGGTTGTTGTTTTGATAAAAGAGTTTTTGATTACTTACCCAACACTCGGGAAGTAAAATTCTTATAACAAGTTAATCCATTAACAGGCACCGCCTGGGAAATATCGGTGAGTTTTCCTTTCCAACTAGATACGACTTCTTGGTGGTTCCGTATCAACAAGTTTCTACTTGGGGAAAGGGGGGACAAGCTTTATGTTTCAGAGTCATGGATTTCATCTGAACTAGGAGTGGCGTAAGTGGTCGAGTGGTGCCGGCCCAGCCTTATTATATTGGCCCAAATGGCCTGGAAGTTCCGCTAAAAAGGTCCATTCCTTAGGAGTCCAATGTTCGGTTGACAAGTAAATCCGACAGGTTCTCCTCTACATGTAGAAAATGGTGGGGTTGCACTACTGCGACTGATCATCGTAAGTGGTCTTCCTGGCGCGGCAAACTCCCGTAATGAGTTCATCATCGAGTTTGGATATTTCTGCAACCCTACCCGGAGCATTCGATCGAAAGGCTACGGATGGGTGATTGCTGAGGCATTGACAGGGTCAAACGGTTAAATGATGTTTCCCTCAAATGAAGTATCTCGTAACTTCATTTATTTTAAACAACATTTCAAGGATTGAATCTATTCCAGTCTTATCTTGTAGTCTCATCTATGTGATGAACTTTCGAAACTGTTTATACCTTGAACGGTGGTGGTTCAAGTAGTATTCGGAAAAGATATAAGTATATTGGAGTATCTTGTAACTTCATCTTTTCAACTTATATCCAGTTAATGATTTTCTTATGAATGACAAATATTTTTAGAAAAACGTTGAGACAAGGTTAGATATATGAGATCACCTTGCAACGATATTTTTATATTGTTATAAACTGGAACTCTGTGTATATTATACATGTCAGAGGATTTCAAAGATTGTGAAAAGTATATATGTATATATATACTGAATATTTTGTGACTTGTCGCGTTAAGATATCAACTTGGTTCATTCTTCTTGACCAAGACTTTCATGAGTACTATGAGAATGCTCATATATTGTTAATTATTATACATATTATTTCAGTGGGCTTGGTGCTCACCCTTGCTTTCTTCTTTCATCACACAACATCAGATAGACAAGATAAACAGGACCAAGCTCCCAATTCGCGAGCGGATAGGAAACGTTCCGCAGTTTCCTATAGGCGTTGATGTCGCTGTAGCTGAGGTAGGAACTACCAATAGGCTAGGCTTTCAACTTTTGATGTACCATACTTATGTATCTTTATCAATTGTAATAATGGCAAAGAAATGTAAATTTATTCAGAAACCCTTTTAAGGTGTAATGGCATATAATTGTGGAATAAAATGACTCGTGTTATTTTTGGATATTCATCTCTGAGACTATAACTTGTGGGTGTGTGTTTATTGTGGGGTCACAGTACAGAGTAGTTGATTGTTTATTAAGATTGGGTGTTATAAAGGGAAATGGAACTCGCGACAACCCGGATCCCCGACCCCGGATTTGGGGGTGTTACAGAAATGGTATCAGAGCTAAGCATTATAAACCTCAGAGATGATATGACGTTAAAATTATAAGTTCACTAAGATAATAAGAACTCTTGTCAAGTTCATAGTCGGACTACCTAACGTAGTACTGACAGTTAAAACCCTTATGGGAACCCTTATAAATATCGTGATAGAAGCGTAGTTCGTTATCGTATATGGTAGAGGGACTCTGAACCCTGAGGTTGAGGAACAACAACGCGATGATGTTTTATTACTTATTGGAGATCAGATTATGGATCCATCATGCGTCCTAACGTGGGACCAGATGATGTTCATATTGAGGATGTAGCGGTTGAGGATGTTGTCCTAGAAGGGATTGTTGCTGAGAAGAATCCCATAGAGGATCCTGACAAGAATGAATAAAGGACCACTGACGAATTGATGACTATGGTTAGGGCGACTACCAGAGGTAGGATTGGCCGGTTACTACCGGAGGTTCATTCAAGTTCGTAAAGATAGTAGCCCCTTTAACGCGCTTACTCGTAAGACTGAGAAGTTCAAATGAACAGAGAAATATGAGAACAACTTTCAAGAATTGAAGCAAAGATTGGTGACGGTCCTTATGATGGCGTTGCCGGATGGAAAAGGAGATTTTGTGATGTGTAGTGACGCTTCACATAAGGAATTAGGGTGCTTCTTATACAGCACAACAAGGTAATCGCATACGCGTCAAGACAATTAAGGGAATATAAAATTCGATATCCCCGCCCATGAGCTTGGGCTCGTGGCAATAGTTTTGCCCTAAAGATTGGAAGTACTACTTGTATGGAGAGAAGTGCGAGATTTACATAAGCCATAAGTGCTCTAGTGCATTTTCACGCAAAAAGAGCTCAACATGTGCCAGAGGAGGTGGTTAGAGCTAATCAAGGATTACGATTATGAGATTCTTTATCATCCAGGGAAAGCCAAAATGGTGGCTAATGCCCTTAGTATAAAGGAGAGACTCAAGATGAAAATGTCTTTGGGAGAGTTGATAAGAGATTTTAAGAAAATGGAAATAGAAGTGAAGGTAACCGGAGCCGGTACCGAAACGCTGTTCGAGATTGCAATACAGCCCGAATTATCGAAAAAGATCATATTGTGCCAAAAAAAAGTGATGAATGGAGGCAGAGAACCAATGACCGGAAAAGAGATTAATACCTAGAAAGATGATGAGGGAATAATGAGGTATCCCTACAGAATTTGGGTTCAAATTGTTCAAGAGCTTAAGGACTGGATCTTAGATGAAAGTCATAGTTCGAGGAATAAGATTTAGGGCAAACCCTGAATGTGATAGTCAGGGAGGATGCCATTAAGATAGAAGGAACCCATAACATAGTGAAGTGGAAAATGAGGATTTAAAATATGTAGGATGACCCCGATTATGGGGAGGAGGGGAATGTTCAGACTAAGGAAACAGAAGTTGATTAAGGAAAGTAGACCCGAGACGGTACTCCTATACGATAATTCATGGACCTTTCTAGACATAACTTAGACTATTATCCCCAACCACCACCCTGAGGAAACAATGAGGTGAGAAATTCTTTCAGGACCTTTAAGTCGTTAAGCTCTCAGAGTTCCAAGGAACAAGCTGACCCAGTCGAGGCAAGAGCCTGGCTAAAGGAAATACAAGAATCATTTGAGATTCTAAATGATTGATGAGTCACAAAAGACTATTTTTGTCACTTACTCTCCTAAGAGAGAGGCCACCCGCTGGTGAAAGGCCAAGGAAGGCACGGAGCAAGAGATTATAATAAACTGATTAAAGTTCAGTCAATTGTTTTCAGGAAAGTACTTCCCAAGGTTATAGAGATAATGTAAAATCTTTAGAGCCAGAACAAAGGCAGACGAGTATGATGAATTATGAAACTAAGTTGTAAAAGTTGTCAAGATTCGTTCTGATGACAAGAATCCCAGAATGACGTGATGTTTGAAGTCAATGAGTAGTGGGTTCATGAAATGATTGGAATAGAAAAGAAAATAAAAAGAAACTGAAGTGGAAAGGAAAATAAAGACAATAGAGTTTGAGGAATGATAAGGGAGTTGGGTATGAGGAAACCCCAAAGACTCGTAGCAATAGAAATAGAAAAGTATGTATTCGTCAGGATGAGGGTGATTCACCATAAGTTAAAATTGATGGTTGAAGGCATAAGAGATACATATATTTTATCCCCTGTAAGTTGGGAGGATTCGAGGAAACCTTGAGATAGTTCGAAGGATAAATAATGAGACGCGGATAGACTGAGGAGACAAGGAAGTAAGAAATTAGGAAAACTGGATGAAGGAGGTGACCTTCAAGAATGTGAGGTGTAAGACCGGTGGCATGATACCCAAAAAGGGAGACGTCAGGTATGAAGGATATCCCAACATTGAGATGACTGTTGAGATAAACAACAAAAGTAAATGAGGAATTATTAAGAAGCAGTTCATGTTGAACACGACCAATATCTTCCAGAACATCCTTGTTATCATTACCAAATTAGGCAAGAAAAGCAGATAACCGTTGTTATCTTTTGAAGGCCATATTGATTGACCTCATTCTGAATACAGATGTTATTGTGAAATTAGGCATACTATCGAGGTGGGAATGATTGAATAAGACAACCTTATCAGGGATATATGACTTGATTTATCCATGGAAGGATGCATGTACCTTTTTAAAGGTGGAATTAAGGATAGAACATCGGTAACTTAAAATGAATCCTATGGGAATGCATAAAGGTTGGCATTTTGCCCTTAATATGGACAACATGAGTTTTGGCAGTATGAATTAAAAAGGATTAAGGTAACAACAACCTCTAAAGATCAGTGGAGAAAGTTTTCAGAACTATATAGACAATGGTTCTAGTATTAGTAAATGGTATCTTGATATGCCCTGTACCTAGGGAGTACCGGATGAAGAATTTAAGGATAACCTTAGAGGTTTTACAAGGAGAAAGGTATTATTCAAAGTTCTCAAGAATAGAAATTTTGATGAAGGAAATATGACGTAATTATAATAATGCCAGGTGGGGCACGTGTTGAACCATAAGAAAGTGTAGATCGATCCAATGAGGGTTGAGATTGGTGAAAACAAGAAGGACCCAAGATAAGAGACATCCTAAGTATGATCGAGAGTCAGTCGTGGCAATGTTCACATCTAAAGACTAAGGCAATGACTTATGGAAAAATGGTGATTTTTTTTCTCTCACCAGGACTTAAGAGAAGCATTTTCACATAAGCAGTGATTGAAATGAGGTAGAAAATATAGTTGGAGGTGGTTAAAATAACATTGATTGTAAGGAAATTTTACTATCAGGAAAGGCCAAAGAGGTGGCCAACACTTTAAGTGTAAGAGGACAATTATCGGCGCTCGTGCCAGAGGAATACAGTGATAATGGTTAATTCCATGAAGGTTGTATTATGGTGTGAAAGATTGACATTCCTTCTGATGACTGTGCGGTACTCAACCGTAATAGTAGTTTGGTAAAGATTTAATTCATGTAATCGCCGTGAGCGGGCTTTCTATCTTAGAAGGTCCTATCTTGAGATAAGCCAGGAGCATGTTACGAAAGGACTAAATGAACCTTTGAGCTTCTGTCTCCCAGTAAAGAAATATGGTTAATAATGGTATTAGCCTGCTATCGTTGCTTTGATTGAAACTCTTCTGCAATTTTATCTGCTTCATGTCATGTATGTACGTCAAGATCAGGAGTGTTCTTCGTAAATTATGAATGGTGATTATGTTACCTCCTTAGAAGGATTTGATACAATATGTATGGACTTCGTATGGTTAGTTATTAAGGCTGTATGGAAAACGAATGACTACTGTAGGTCAATGGTGGACCATAGTAATGCAGCAATGATTCTGCGAGTAATGAGTCGATTACTTACAACTGTGAGAGTTGTATTGGAATGGATGTTGAGATTGAGTACCACTAATCGGGTCGTGGTGGTGTATAAGTTATCATTGATAGACTAATTAAGTCTATTATCTACCTATTGAATGCTTATTCCTTCTTATCAATAGAGAGTCGTATTACTATACGAGGAAGGTTGCGGTGCAAGCATAGAATTCTAGTAACGATGATGTCTAGAATGAGACCCCATATTCGATTTTTGATGTCGAGGGAGTTTCAAAGGTGATTGTTTATAAGCTCGAGCAAGAGCATGGGTCCATAGAATGATGGATAGAATAGTAATATTCAGACACGTGAAATACGATGCTATAATACTTGATATTGATATAGATACATATGTTTTGTTCTCCTATAACAAACCTCTATAGTTCAGAGGTAGATTCTAAGCCAGATATTTGTGGCAGTATTTTTTTCATATACAATTCTCTTCAATTCGTTCTTTTCTCTTCTTTTCATTTCATGTAAGCTGAGAAGAACAACCCTTCCAGAAGGGGAGGTATTGCCGAATGGCTATCTATCTGTGTGATAGAAGCCTAGTAGGATACCACATGTGTTTAATTGCTTGTCAAGTACTAAAGGCTGGCCACCTTCTGTACTAACTATGCAATGTAACAATGTTCATGATCATAGTGATCTCTCAATAAATTCTTTTACTTCTATATGAAGGACCAAGCTTTCGAAGATGGAGGCAGCTAGAGATGAAATGGTACCAAGTACGGTGGTATTCCGAATCTAACACGTTCGTGATACTAAGGTTGACGTGATTATTTAGAGTGTATAAAACTCTAGCGAGTAAAGGTATATCTAGAATAGTATCATGTACGGAAGATAGTAATGATTACGAACTGGAAAAGAATGGGTATTGAGAAGCAAAATCTATAGTGCTAGAAGCTATGATGAGAGTCTGTTCAATAGACTTGAAAGAATTTGGAATGATCACTTAACGCGGATTGAGTTTTCTTACGATAATAGATCGTATGTCAGTATCGAGATATCGCCTTATGAGATCCTTGAGGGAACATAATATCGATCTCCCTTATGTTAGGATGATGTTGCAGAGCGCAAGATGCTCGGACCCGCAGTAGTCCAAAGGACCAAGGATATAATAGATCTAATCAGAGGACGGCTGGTAGTAGCCCAAGATGAACATAAGAAGTATGTTGATTTGACACGAAAGGACAAAGAATAGGAAGTAGGGGACCTAGTGCTGTTATAGGTATTCCCTTGGAAAGGATGAATGAGGTTCGGAAAGAAAGGAAAACTAAGCCCATGAATTATTGGACCCTTGGATATATTAAGACGTATTGGGAAGTTAGCATATGAGCTAGCCCTACCCCGAACATGTAGCAAGTTCATAACATGTTCCACGTATCAATGTTAAGAAAGTGTAATTCGGATGTCAGACCACTACTAGAAATATGGGATCAGACATCGGTTCACAACCGATGTAAAAAAAATCTGAACCGATGTCTTCGCGTGTGATGTTAAATGTCATCAGCCTTTAACATCGGTTAACAGCCGATGTCTATTACAATGTTATACATCGGTTTTAAGATTAAATGTGATGTATTTGCAACAAATTTCAGCTTATGTTACAGTATTTGTAGGTGAATATGAGTAAATTATGAGGTATTTATCCATTAAAATATGAAACCTACAAGCTCTAAAAGCCATTTATTAAAATTCTTTCGAACAAACCGATGTGAAATGCTTGATCAGACATCGGTTAGATTAGTTGCCCGATGTTAAATGTTTGATCAGACATCGGTTAAATTAGCCTCTTATGTGAAATAATGGATAAGACATGGGTGTTATTCAAAAACCGATGTTAAATCTTTTTATTTAACATCAGCCAATTTCTCTAACCGATGTTATTTGACTTAAAATACATTGAGTTTTTCAGAAACCGATGTCAAATGACTAATTCACATCGGTTTTTTTAGTTCTTTTTCGTTTAATATTATTTTGTATGATGTCTTTTATACATTATTTACATCGATTTACATGTACCACTGTGATGTAATATTCTCTAAATTGCATGCCATCCTACATCCACAGGAAACCAAAATAATGCAATATCCTAACAAAAAACATCCAAATGGAAACATAAAGGTACTCATCCAAATTACAAGTCTAATACCAAAATATTACTCATACCATACTATACATACATTTCAAATAAAATACAAGCATTCCATTAGCCAACTCATATTATACTAATTTTTAAGTACTAAAAACAAAAGCAACTTGCTCTGTGTTGCTGTACCAGAAACTCACAGCCTCCCTCTTCGACCACCCATTCTGCGAGTGCTATCAGTTTGGATTGGAGTAACATCCTCCAATTTCTCTAGCCCCTCATCTTGTTATGTTTGAACAACATGCAGCAATCAATTTAGGATGGCAAAAAGTCATTTCAGCAATACCAGAAATACATTTATTCTGAATAAGTTAAAGTTCTTGCCTTTCATAATTTAGCGCTGGAGACCTACAATGCCATGGTTATCCAAACCTGATGCTCTGCTCATAGCATCAACTGGCTTACTTTCTGGCCCAAGTAAGCTGTCCCTGTTGGCAAAGTTTGACATATTCAAAGTCGACTTCATCTGGTTAACTTTTGATCTCAAATTTGCAAGCATGTCCTTCCACCGATTCATCTCTTTGTCTGACCTGTGGACAGAAAAATAAAAATTTTAAAATCCAGACTCATTTTTGGGACAATAATAGCGGAAGAAAAATTGACAGTTAGCACTGAGATAATTTGAACATTGATATATTCAGACCCACACACACATGTAAGACACTTACATGTGTCTGATATATGCATATATAGCTATTATATATGCTAAAAAGGGAACAAAAGTGTAACAAATCACGATAACATCCTGCTTCAAGAATCAGACAGTCGACATTAGATTATATTACTCAATCTCTATTTAAGTTAAGTTACACACTAAGCTGCACTGCAGCCTAGTGGTCGCTACAATCTGATAACTTCTGTCTCTGTGCAGTTTTCTATTCTCTAATTGTTTTAACATATAATTTGAAGAGGTTCTGGCCTATTAAGTGGCTTGCCTACTTATATCGTAATGTTCTAATTATCATCTTGCATTTATAAGAATAAGAAGATTAAGGACATTTGCTTGTGACAATTAAATTGTAATACGGGTACCCTCTATGGCGCAATGGACCTCTTCATTCTAGGGAAGCACCAGATGAGTTGGAGTACAGGCTTCAAAGAATGAAGGCTATATCTATGAAAAATAAAGAGGCAAAGGTGCTAAAATGGAAGCAGAATCATAGTGTGGGAATAGTCACTAGGGTTGCTCCTGATACTGCTTCCCAAAAGGGTGTTCGTGATGCTTTTACTACAATCAGGAAACCTGAAGACCCTTGATGAAGATATGAGTAATATATCAAGTTTTGGCTCCGTAATATCACCTTCTGAGAGTTGTGTGCATCTGGGAAGTGTAGATGCAAGGAATTTGACAGGTCGGGTGACCATTCATTTGAGTTTATTCCCTCCTGGCTTATAGCCTAGTGGTTACCCCTCCTCTGGGTACATGACGTGTAGATTTAAGCTATTTATTATAAGTGTAGTGTCCAAGTATTTCAAGTTCCTCTAACAAAGAACAAACAACAAAGCATGAAGAGTAAGCATGGACACAATCAGATTTTAGGAAGTTCTATTTGAAAATGAAAAGGGCATCCTGTGTCCCGACTTAAATTTCACTTTTATATTTTCTAATCCGCGTCGTTGAATTTCAGATACCTCTAAAGATCAGATATCAAACAAATTTCAGGGCTTCACTTACAATAAATGTGTTCGTTGAATGAAGCAAAGATGTGAGCAACACCAAAAACATTATCTCCATCCCTAACAGCAGGCCCCAATGTCACATCTTATTTAGGCTCCCTGGTCTTTCTCCTTGACTACACATCACCCAAAGTGATACCATATCAAACAGACAACCTTCTAAAATGCAAATCAATAAAAGAACCCTATACCAGTTACCATAGATCAAACATTTCACTCAAATACAAATCATGTCAATTGCATCCCAAATAGGTTAGTGTCAATAGTAATACGGATAATTAATCACTCATTACATTTAAGCTTACAATCGCAAAAATAATATAAAGATCACTTAACATATTAATCTAAAAATAATCATATTCTTGTAAACGAATCATCTTTTCCTACTTACAGGATTAACACCACGGCCTCTGATAGCAGATCGAATACGAGTTGCATCATAAGCCTCCTCATATGTAAAAAGCTCAAGATCAGTCAACCCAAGGTTGCAATAAAAGAGACTTGAGTTGGAGAAGTGATCCCGACCTCCTATATCTTCATCTGATTATAGTAAATTAAAAAAGAAACCATCAAACAAACAGCAACTAGAGGTCCCAAATTGTATTTATCTCAGATATATTGAATAATCTAACCAGACCGTCATAGTGAGTGTCGAACATACATTGACTCTTCCTCTCAAATTTGACACTCACATTTGAACTCTAAAATTAATTGTGTGATTCCTCTTAAATTGACACTCACATTAAGATAAAGTAAGATTATAAAAACATTACAAGAACCTTGTTAGATGGTTATAGTCCTTTAGAACGTACTGAGAAAGAGGGTGAATAAGTCCTTCTCAGGCTGAGTATCCTGTTTCTGCACCAGAAATGCCATGCTCTGAATCACTTTCTCTGTAGCTATAGCTACAAGAAATATGTTATTCGGATGAGTACAACAATACAATATATATGTACACACTTTGATATATTACCTACATTTATGCTTTTTCACTTGTTTTTCCTCAACCGACTTTGGAGTTTTTCAATTTGGATAAGTATTATCAATATACTGCCCTCTCTTAGCAATTGCTGCACCTCGCCATGAAGAATATCATTCTCTAAAAGCAGCATTCTACTAATTACAGTCATCTTCTCAAACAATAATTTGGATAAATGGCTTCTTTTTTCTTTTCTTCAAGAAATCTGTAAAGTAGAGAGAAAAGAAAATGTTATAATTAATCACTGACTAAAATTCTGAAAACATGTCGGAACATCTTAACCGCACTACATATCAAACCCTATGATATCAAGTGAATAAATCATGCATCTATACCTCTATAAACATATAGATTTCTAGATTCACACATAAAAAGTTAAAACACCTTACCAACATAGATTTATCCTTGCTAACTTATTGAATAGAGCTCCCTGTAACAGCCTAGAAAAAATTAACATTAAAATGCGAATAGGGAAATCTACAAAATAGAACCGAGAAAAAAAGTGAAACATAGATAATCGGAACAAGAGAGAAAGACAGTAAAAGGGGGGAGAAACATCCAACTTAACCAACTTTATAATAATAATATTAAAATTTATCAAACCAATTTTGAAACTGAAACTTAATCGAACGATATAGGGCTCCTTTCAAGCTCCAAAGCTACTATATAAGTCTAATCTTACCAATTTGAAACTCGATTTGGTGGATTAGGTCCAATTTCAGTGTCAATTTGTACTAGTTATAAATTAGGGTTTGTGAGAGGGAGTGGTGAGAAAGGAAAGAAAGAGCAGAGAGGCGAGGGAGAGAGTCAGGTGAGAAAGGAGAGAAAGAGCAGAGAGGTGAGGGAGAGAGTCAGAGTGTTTGAGAGAGAGGGGGGAGAAGGAGAGAGAGAGAGAGTTGTTGTCGTCGATGTTTGAGAGAGAGAGTGAGGTTGTGAGTAAAAAGAGGGGAAAGGGGGAGATAGATCTGGAAATGGGGAAATAAAATAAGTAAAGGGGAAACAATTTTTTGGTAAAAGGGGGGAATTTGTGTACCAAAACCGGGGAAAATTGACAAGTTAATTTCAAATTTTTAAAAATTGGTCATAGACAACGGCTTGTAAAAATGACCGATGTCAAAGTTAAAATATGGATTTGATAGTTTTTATTTGTGAACATAGACAACGGTTAGTATAAGAAACTGATGTCAATGTTCTCATCCAACATCGATTAATTGAAAACTGATGTTAAAAATTCTTTTAACATCGGGTGCATTACATACCGATGTCTAAGCACCGATGTCGTATGCACTATTTCTAGTAGTAGACAAATAGGGGCATATGAGCGCATAGACATGCAACCAGACGTAACCTACATGGAGCAACCGGAAGGGTTATAGATCAAAAATGGACAAGTGCTTAGGAGAAGGGTTATCAAACTAGTCAGAGTTGGATGGTAGAACCACAATGTGGGAAAATTACGTGAGAGTTAGAAAGTGCAATGCTAAGAGAGTATCCCTATTCATTTTTATCTGATTCCGGGACGGAATCCTTTTAAGGAGGGGAGACAGTAATAACCCCAATTTTTGGAATTTTGAAACCCTTATGAATAGTGTTTTGCTGATTATGCTGAATAAGAAAACTTTTCATACCACACTATGTAGGGGTTCTTTATTGATCTTCTGAGTATTATTAGTACTCTATGTGGTATATAAGTGTATGTAAAGATCGTCAGAATCCAAATCCGAACACTTTGATTTTCCCGAAAATCCAACAGATACCGAAAGAATTGAGTATAAGGTAACAAGATTTAAGGGATTTAAATTCAAGGATTATAAGAGAGGATCATAAAAGGAATAATTTATTGAGAAAGGTTTAGGGGAACCCAAGTAATAAGATCCCGGGTATGATCCCTCAAACGAAAAACGAGAACGAAAGTTAAGCGAACCGTATAACAGATCAGCGGTCATTAGCCAAGTGAGTAGGAGTTAATCAAAGGGTTAGTGGGGAGTGATGTCATCTCACCAACAAGAAGAGGACAACTGTGGGAGGATGGCATAGCATGATGACCTAAGCATGACCAAAAGAGAAGTGTGTTGGTTGATTGTGAACCACACAAAATTCACCATGGTTAAAAGTAATTAATCAAAAACAAGCAACCAACCAAGGCAAGCAAAACAAATCACAAAAACACAACTTGACTTCCTTTTGTCTTCAAGAAAGCTCTCGGCTTTTCCATGGAAAGCAAGGGAAATTTTTCAAAACTTAAGCTACACACCTTCATAATTCAAGAGGTTTGTTTCTTTAGCTTCTATAATTCATAACTTAGATGAGCCATAAGTTTATGCTCAAGATTCCATGATTATCATAGCTAATTAATTCATCAAGTTCTTGGTGAATAGTGTTTTTCAAGAACTTGAAATTTTGATCTTGTTGTTTTTGTTTAGATATAGCTTTGGTAAGGATTTTCAAGGGTGATTCCAAGCTCCCTAGTTACTTTTACTCACCAAGGAATGTATAATCTCATACCCTAGCCCTACTTTTGTATATTTAGAGCATTTGTGTTTGGTATGGTTCATGAGAAGCTTGATTATTGTGTAATTAGAGATGTGTTGGTTTTGTGATGTGTTTGGAGTTGTAAATCTTGTTGATTAGTTAAAGAACTTAAGTAAAGCTTTTAGCTCATGTTGGGAAGTAGTATAAATTTGGAAATATTGAGTTGTTGAGGCTGTTGTAGCATTGTATGTATGGATTTTGGTTGTATGGTTCAATTGTGGTTGATTGGTGGTTGATTTGGAGGTAGGATAAAAATTGGTAATCGCGTAAACATAGTCGTCGTAATGTCCGATTTACTTTAGACTGTTTTGTTCTTAATATCAGGACCCGAGAACTCACTGTTAGGTTTGACCATTTCCATGGTTAGATAGTTCATGTTACGAGCTTCGTTTTGATATGTGGTTCGTTTGAATCCGATGTATGGTTTAGGAGAAACGACCGTTTTAAGTAACGGCATTTTGCGAACGAACCATTACCCCTCGCCTTACTTTGAAACCTGGGTTAAGAACCTTAAATGACTAATTGGGGTTTGAAACAATTGTGTAAAGTGGATAGGGCAGTTGGTAGGGTACTCGCGAAAGAATCGCCTTAAAATTCTTAATGGTTAAATTATTAAAAATGGTGGAGCCGAGGATACTCGAGCGACTTAATGAATTGTTAAGCGCAAAAGCGAACATTAGGGTTCAATTGGTTAAAGTCTAGTTTCTTAAGCGACCGGGGTTTAATTCCGACTTATGTTTGTATTCATAGGTTATCGGACCCACTCTAAGCTTAAGTCTATCCGGGAGCACTCAGGCAAGTTTTCCTACCCGTTATACTGTTTGTTGTGATGTATATATATATATGCATTATCTTGTGATAAGTGCATGATTATTATTAGAAAAATCTTGCTATATATTAGAGCATGTGATATGGTATATATGCATGTCTGTTTCGTAATCTTGATATATATCTGTTGATTCAAATGCTTATAAGTTGCATAATACCTATGCTAGAGATAAGCAGTAGTTGCGTATACCCTTATATAGGGGACCCAAATGTGAACATTTTCTAAACCGGGAGTCGATGTTCCCGAGTATAATATATATATATATATATATATATATATATATATATATATATATATATTTATATATATAGATATAGTTTTCAAAACTATTAATCGAATAAGGTTATTCGATGACTTTATTTTATTTAATGAATATTATTTTAATATTCATTCGAGGACTTATGACTCCGCTTATTTTATTTAATGAATATTATTTTGAATATTCATTCGAGGACTTCTGACTCCGCTTATTTACTAAATAATATTCTTTATTTTATTAAAGAATAATGTGTCGATAATCAAACTTATTTTCGATTATTCAAATAAAGATCATACTTTCGTATAAGTATATCTTTGGTTATTTATTATTCATTTCAAGTATGAGTTTTAAAACTCCTACCTCGATTATTTTTATAAGGATCATCCTTATGGGAATATTATTTAAATAATAATATTCAGATACTTTCTAACATATTGGGACTGATTTATTTTATTAAATCAGCATTACTCTAAACATTCTTTAAAATATTTTCGAGTCTTCAAAATGATTTTAAAGTTAGGGAGGATCCCAAAACTTATTTTTATATTTAAGATCCTCCTTTCGAAGGGGATTTAAATACTCGCTCAAAACCTGAGGGATCCGGCTCTGTGGTGTGTTTTATATTCGCAACAAGGTTGTTGTTTTGATAAAAGAGTTTTTGATTACTTACCCAACACTGGGGAAGTAAAATTCTTATAACAAGTTAATCCATTAACAGGCACTGCCTGGGAAATATCGGTGAGTTTTCCTTTCCAATTAGATACGACTTCTTGGTAGAGCCGTATCAACAAGTTTCTACTTGGGGAAAGGGGGGACAAGCTTTACATTTCAGAGTCATGGATTTCATCTGAACTAGGAGAGGCGTAAGTGGTCGAGTGGCGCCGGCCCAGCCTTATTATATTGCCCAAATGGCCTGAAAGTTCCGCTAAGACGGTCCATTCCTTAGGAGTCCAGTGTTCGGTTGACAAGTAAATCCGACAGGTTCTCCCCTAGATGTAGAAAATGGTGGGGTTGCACTATTGCGACTTATCATCGTAAGTGGTCTTCCTGGCACGGCAAACTCCCGTAATGAGTTCATCATCCAGTTTGGATATTTCTGCAACACTACTCGGAGCATTCGATCGAAAGGCTACAGATGGGTGATTGTTGAGGCATTGACAGGGTCAAACGGTTATAATGATGTTTCCCTCAAATGAAGTATCTCGTAACTTCATTTCTTTTAAACAACATTTCAAGGATTGAATCTATTCAAGTCTTATCTTGTAGTCTCATCTATGTGATGAACTTTCGAAACTGTTTATACCTTGAATGGTGGTGGTTCAAGTAGTATTCGGAAAAGATATAAGTATATTGGAGTATCTTGTAACTTCATCTTTTTAACTTATATCCAGTTAATGATTATCTTATGAATGACAAAGATTTTCAGAAAAATGTTGAGACAAGGTTAAATATTTGAGATCACCTTGCAACGATATTTTATACTGTTATAAACTGGAACTCTGTGTATATTATACATGTCAGAGGATTTCAAAGATTGTGAAAAGTATATATGTATATATATACTGAATATTTTGCGACTTGTCGCGTTAAGATATCAACTTGGTTCATTTCTTCTTGACCAAGACTTTCATGAGTACTATGAGAATGCTCATATATTGTTAATTATTATACATATTATTTCGGTGGGCTTGTTGCTCACCCTTGCTTTCTTCTTTCATCACACAACATCAGATAGACAAGATGAACAGGACCAAGCTCCCAATTCGTGAGCGGATAGGAAACGTTCCGCAGTTTCCTATAGGCGTAGATGTCGCTGTAGCTAAGGTAGGAACTACCAATAGGCTAGGCTTTCAACTTTTGATGTACCAGACTTATGTATCTTTATCAATTGTAATAATGGAAAAGAAATGTAAATTTATTCAGAAACCCTTTTAAGGTGTAATGGCATATAATTGTGGAATAAAATGACTCGTGTTATTTTTGGATATTCATCTCTGAGACTATAACTTGTGGTGTGTGTGTTTATTGTGGGGTCACAGTACAGAGTAGTTGATTGTTTATTAAGATTGGGTGTTATTAAGGGAAATGGAACTCGTGATAACCCGGATCCCCGACCCCGGATTTGGGGGTGTTACACAAATTCCAAGATTTGGAGTTCCCTTAAGGTACCTAAATATTCTTTTAACAGCTATTAGATGAGATTCTTTGGTTCAGCTTGAAATCTAGCACATAAACATGTTGCAAACATTAAATCTGGTCTACTTATTGTGAGATAAAGTATGATCCTATCATACCTCTGTAGCTTGTGATGTCAACTTTCTTACCAGTTTTGTCCTGATCAAGCTTGGAGGCTGTTGGTATGGGAGTCTTTGTTGCAGCTGAATCTTCCATATTATACTTCTTAAGAAGTTCTCTGATGTACTTAGATTGAAAAATGAATATTCCATCTTTCCTTTGACTCACTTGTAATCCAAGAAAGTAGTTCAACTCTCCCATCATACTCATCTCGTACTTACTCTGCATTAGCTTAGAGAATCTCTTGCAAAGATCGTCATTAGTAGAACCAAATATAATATCGTCAACATATACTTGAACTAATATCATATCAGATTTATGCACTTTATGAAATAGAGTTTTATCTATGACACCTCTAGTAAAACCATTTTCAAGTAAAAACTCAAAGAGAGTGTCATACCATGTTCTTGAAGCTTGCTTAAGACCGTGGAGAGCTTTGAATAGAAAGTATACAAAGTCAGCCAGATTTGGATCTTCAAAACCAGGTGGTTGTTCCACATACACTTCTTCTTCTAGCTCTCCATTCAGGAATGCACTCTTCACGTCCATTGATAAACTTTGAATTCTGAATGTGCTGCGAATGCCAGAAACATCCGGATTGCCTCAAGTCTAGCTACTGGTGCATAGATTTCATCATAATCAATACCATCTTCTTGAGAGTAACCTTTAGCTACCAGTCTGGCTTTGTTCCTCGTTACAGTTCCATCTTCATCTAGCTTATTCCTGAATACCCATTTAGTGCCTATCACTGACTTGTTCTTTGGTCGGGGTACCAGCTTCCATACTTTCTGCCTCTCAAACTGATTGAGTTCTTCTTGCATTGCAATAACCCAATCTGGATCTTCCAGTGCCTCATCCACTTTTTTAGGTTCCATTTCTGAAAGAAACCCTGAGAAGTGGCATTCATTCTGAGTGGCATGTCTAGTTCTTACTCCTGTGTCAGGATCACCAATGATCAATTCAAAGGGATGGTCTCTATTCCAAACCCTTTGATGAGGCAGATAAGATCATGATATTTCCCCTTGTTCAGCCTGATGTTGAGTGTGAACTGTAGATCCTCTTCCTACTCCCCCTGAGTTGCTGACACCATGACTGGATGATTCTGATCTGTTTGTAGTGGTTCTTGATGGAGTTCCTGAATAATTATCATGCTCATTATTTCCACCATTATCACCACATGATCCTGAATCAGCATTGCCCTAAACTACAGGCACAGTTCTAGCAATCTTAGGTTCTATTATATCCAAAGGATCATCTGATAGATTCTCAAATTCCAGAGATTCAGAATCCTCTTCTCTCTGCAGGCTTGCCAACTTGGTGTCGTCGAATGTTACATTAAGGCTTTCAATCACCTTCTGATCGGAGATCACATAAACCCTGTAAGCTTTAGATTCCGGAGAGTAGCCAAGAAATATGCCTTCTTCTGATTTAGCATCAAACTTTCCTAGATGTTCATTTCCTTCCTTTAGCACAAAGCAATAGGCATTTAGTGTAACACCCCCAAATCCGGGGTCGGGATTCGGGTTGTCACGAGTTCCATTTTCCTTAATAACACTCAATCTTAATAAACAATCAACTACTCTGTACTGTGACCCCACAATAAACACACACACCACAAGTTATAGTCTCAGAGATGAATATCCAAAAATAACACGAGTCATTTTATTCCAAAATTATATGCCAATACACCTTAAAAGGGTTTCTGAATAAATTTACATTTCTTTGCCATTATTACAATTGATAAAGATACATAAGTCTGGTACATCAAAAGTTAAAAGCCTAGCCTATTGGTAGTTCCTACCTCAGCTACAGCGACATCAACGCCTATAGGAAAATGCGGAACGTTTCCAATCCGCTCGCGAATTGGGAGCTTGGTCATGTTCATCTTTTCTATCTGTTGTTATGTGATGAAAGAAGAAAGCAAGGGTGAGCAGCAAGCCCACCAAAATAATATGTATAATGATTAACAATATATGAGCCTTCTCATAGTACTCATGAAAGTCTTGGTCAAAAAAAATGGACCAAGTTTGATATCTTAATGCGATGAAGTCGCAAAATATTCAGTATATATACTTATATACTTTTCAAAATCTTGGAAGTCCTCTTTCATGCCTAATATACACAAAGTTCCAGTTTATAACTGTATAAAAATATCGTTGTAAGGTGATCTCATATATTTTACCTTGTCTCAACGTTTTTGTGAAAATCTTTGTCATGCATAAGATAATCATTAACCAGATATAAGTTGAAAAGATGAATTTACAAGACACTTCAGTATACTTATATCTTTTCCAAATACTACTTGAACTACCACCGTTCAAGTTATAATCAGTTTCAAAATTTCATCACACTGATGAGACTACAAGATAGGACTTGAATAGATTCAATCTTTGAAATATCATTTGAAAGAAATGAAGTTATGAGATACTTCATTAAGTCCCGATATATATACACTTATATATATATACATTTCATACACTCCTTGAAAACCTCTGTTATGAAAATTATAAACAGAGTTGCAATATCCAATGAATTTGGAAAGGAGAAAACCTTGGCATAAACCTGATATCTTGCTGATCAGGCAAAGATACCAATAAGTAACCTTTTCTACTAGTAGATAGACGAATTCCCCACTGGTCATCACCCTGGCCGCAATAGGACCTTATGTTGGACTGCCACTCAGCCACTTACGCATTTGATGGACTCCCACTGAGCCACTTACACTTTCATGGACGCCCACTGAGCCCATGTTGCTTATCCCGACTCGACAGATGGACTTACTTCCCGAACGTTGGGTAAGTAATCAGTTCATTTACCAAAACAGCAACCTTGTTGGGAATATAAAATACACCACAGAGCCGGATCCCTCTGGTTTTGAGCGAGTATTTAAATCCCCTTTGAAAAGAAAGATCTTAAATATATAAAAATGAGTTTTGGGATCCGCTCTAACTTTTAAAAATCATTTTAAAGACTCGAAAACACTTTAAAGAGTGTTTGGAGTAATGCTGATTTAATAAAGTAAATCAGTCCCAATATATTAGAAAATATCTGAATATTATTATTTAAATAATATTCCGATAAAGAATAATCTTTATACAAATAATTGAAGTAGAAGTTGTAAAACTTATACTTGAAATGAGTATTAAATAACCAAAGATATACTTATACGAAAGTACTATCTTTATTTGAATAATCAAAAATAAGTTTGATTATCGACACCTTATTCTTTAATAAAATAAAGAATATATCTCAGCAAATAATCGGAGTCATAGGTCCTCAAATGAATATTCAAATAATATTCATTAGATAAAATAAGCTGAGTCATAAGCCCTCGAATGAATATTCGAAATAATATTCAATAAATAAATAAGCTGAGTAATAAGCCCTCGAATGAATATTCGAAATAATATTCATTAAATAATAAGCTGAGTCATAATACCTCGAATGAATATTATAAATAATATTCATTAAATAAAATAAAGGAGTCATACATCTTCAAATGAATATCCAAGTAATATTCAATAAATAATATAAAGGAGTCATAAGTCCTCGAATGAATATTCAAGATAATATTCATTAATAAAATAAAGTTATCGAATAAACCTTATTCGATTAATAGTTTTGAAAACTATAACCATATATATATATAAATATATATATAAAAAATCTACTCGGGATCCTCGACTCCCGGTTTTAGAAAATGTTTTCACCTTTGGGTCCCTATACTAAGGGTATATGCAAATTACCGCTATTCTCTAGCATAGGTATTATCAACTGAACCAACAGATATATATGGCAAGAATACGAAACAGACATGCATATATATACCATATCAGCATGCTTCAATATATCGCAAAATTTGCTAATTAACCAACATGCATCTATCACAAGATAATGCATATACATATATACATCACAATAACAGTATAACGGGTAGAAAACTTTCCTGAGCAACTGGGGGTGATAAAAGGCTCGGGACGAGTCTGGTAACCTATAAACAACAAGTAAGTTGGAATTAAACCAAAGTCACTTGTAAATCTATACTCTAACTACCTTAGACTCTAACGCTCGCTTTGCGCTTACTGATTCTCTTAAGTCACTCGAGTACCCTCGGCTCCACCATTTTTTATAATTTAACCATTACAAGTTCTAAGGCGATTCCTTCGCGAGTGTCTTACCAACTGCCTAACACTCTTACCATAATTGTTTCATACACTAATTAACCCTTTTTGGTCTTTAACCTATGTTTCAAAGTAAGGCGAGGGGAAAAGTTTCGTTCGCGAAATGCCGTTACTTAAAATGGTCGTTTCTCCTAAACCGTACATCGGAATCAAACGAACCACATATCAAAACGAAGCTCGTAACATGAACTATCTAAACATGGCAATGGTCATAATCTATCAGAGAGTTCTCGGGTCCAAATGTTATGAACAAAAGCAGTCTAAAGTAAATCGGACATTACGACGGCTATGTTTACGCGATTACCAATGTTTAAACTACTCCAATTAACCACCAACTAACTCATAACCATCAATACAACAAAACTTCACCTAAACCATACCACATCAGTCCATAATCTCCAAGGTTTTCAACTCAAACAACCACAATCAAGAACTATGAACTATAATCAAGCTTCAATTACCAAAACACTTCCAAATCAAACCAAACTACTAATAATCACAATCCATGCTTCTCATTTCACAAAACCAACCATTAAACTTACTAACAATTAAAGTAAAGGCTAGGGTTTGAAGTTTATACCTTCCTTGGGAGGTGTTAAGTTGCTAGGAAGCCTTAGGGAGCCTCCTACAAGCTTGATCTTTCCAAAGAAATCAAGAACACAAAGTTAGGCTTTGAAGTTTCTAAAAGTCAGATTTAAAGGACTGTAAAAATGAGGGTCTTACCATGATTATTTGGATGAGACTTGTGAACAAGAGTTGTAGGCCATCTCAATACCTTTCCAATGAGCTATAGAACACAATATTTGAGTGAGAAATGAAGGAGATACAGCAGTTTTAGTGTGCTGGTTCTGTTTTGACCGAGAGCAATGGAAATGGGGGAGGAAATGCTTTTACTTTCTTGTGTTGGTGGAATAATGTGGTGGATAATGATGGGTTGTCTTGATATTTTTCTAGGTTAATAATAAACAAAGGAGTTAGTGGAAGATGATCTCACCATTTGCCATGTGTTGGTGATTTGTGGTGAGATGAGATCATCCCTAGTTAACTATATAATTAACTAGCCATTCCTTCCTAACTATCACTTGGTTTCTTGTTTGATCAACCATCCACTTGCCTTGCCACTTGCAAAGGTATTTACAAGAGTCGTTATTCATTTCTTTGTCCGGTTATCACTCAATCTCGTTGATCGTTTGGTTAAATACCATAATGGTTTTATTGATAAAATCTTCTTGGTATTTTTAATACCTAAATTAATTCTCCTTTATAATCCTTGAATTTAAAATCCTTCATCTTAATATTAATTCCTTAAATCCCTTAATGTCTGGTGGAAATCTCGGGGAAAAATAAAAGTGCTCGTCTTCAAAATCCGACAGCTTTTACATACACTTATTTTCTTTATGGAATACTAATACGATCTTAGAATTTCCATAACAGTGCTCCTATATATCGTGGTCTGATAATTTTTCTTAATCAGCATTGTCAGCAAAAGTTACTATTCATCCGGGTTTCAAAAATCTCCAAAAATTGGGGTTATTACAGTCTCCCCTCCTTAAAAAGATTCCGTCCCGGAATCAGATAGAAAACAGGTGTGGATGCTTTTCTAGCATTGTGCCTTCTAACTCTCTAGTCAATTTTCCACATTATGGTTCTACCACCAAACTCTGAATAGTTTGATAACCCTTCTCCTAAGCACTTGTCCCTTTTCGATCTATAACCCTTCCTGGTTGCTCCATATAGGTTACGTCTGGTTGCATGTCTATGCGCTCATATGCCCCTATTTATCTGGCATCCGAATTACATTTTCTTAACATTGATACGTGGAACACGTTATGAACTTGCTACATATTCGGGGGTAGGGCTAGCTCATATGCTATCTTCCCAATACGTCTTAATATATCCAAGGGTCCAACAATTCGTGGACTTAGCTTCCCTTTCTTTCCGAACCTCATCCTTCCTTTCCAAGGGAATACCTATAACAACACTAGGTCCCCTACTTCCTATTCCTTGTCCTTTCGTGTCAAATCAACATACTTCGTGTTCCCATCTTGGACTACTACCAGCCGTCATCTGATTAAAATCTATTATATCCTTGATCCTTTGGACTACTGCGGGTCCGAGCATCTTACGCTCTACAACTTCATCCTAACATAAGGGAGATCGATATTGTCTTCCCTCAAGGATCTCATAAGGCGATATCTCAATACTAACATATGATCTATTATCGTAAGAAAGCTCAATCCGTGTTAAGTGATCATTCCAAATTCTTTCAAGTCTATTGCACAGACTCTTATTATAGCTTTTAACATTAGAGCTTTTGCTTCTCAATACCCATTCTTTTCCAGTTCGTAATCGCTACTACCTTCCGTTCCTAATATTATACTGGTTATACTCTTGCTCGTTAGCATTCTATAACCTTTTAATAACCACGTCAACCTTAGTATCACTAACGCGTTAGAATCGGAATACCACCATACTTGGTACCACTTCCTTTCTAGCTGCCTCCATCTTCGAAAGCTTGATCCATCATATAGAAGTAAAAGAATTCATTGAGAGATCATTATGATCATGAACACTTGTTACATTACATAGTTAGTACAGAAGGTGGCTAGCCTTTAGTACTTGACAAGCAATTAAATAATAGCTGGTATCCTACTCGGCTTCTATCACACAGATAGATAGTCATTCGGCAATACCTCCCCTTCTGGAAGGGTTGTTCTTCTCAGCTTATATGAAATGAAAAGAAGAGAAAAGAACGAATTGAAGAGAATTGTATATATGAAAAAAATAAACTGCCACAAAATATTTGGCTTGGAACCTACCTCTGAACTATAGAGGTTTGTCATAGAAGAATAAAACATATGTGTATATATATCAAGTATTATCGCATCGCATTTCACATGCCTAAATATTTTCGCCATTCCGTCCATCATTCTATGGACCCATGCTCTTCCTCGAGCTTATACACAATCACCTTTGAAACTCCCTCGATATCGAAAATCGAATATGGGATCTCATTCTAGACCTCATCGTTAATAGAATCCATTTCTATACCGCAACCTTCTTCGTATGGGTAATACTACTCTTTATCGATAAGAAGGAATAAATATATCATAGGTAGATAATCGACTTAATTAGTCTATCAATGATAACTTATACACCACCACGACCCAATTAGTGGTACTTACTCTCAACATCCATTCCAATACAACTCTCACGGTTGTAAGTAATCAGCTCATTACTCTCAGAATCATTCCTGCATTACTATGGCCCACCGTTGACCTACTGTAGTCATTCGTTTTCCATGAAGTTTTAATAGCTAACCATACGGAGTCCATTCATATCATATCGAATTCTTCTAAGGAGGTAACATGATCACCGTTCTTGATTCATGAAGAACACTCCTGATCCTGACGTACATTCATGACGTGAAGCAGATAAAATTGCAGAAGAGTTTCAATGAAAGCAATGATAGCAGGTTAAAACCATTCTTAATCATATGCCTTCAATAGAAGACTTAACTCAAAGGTTTGTTTAGTCCTTTTTTTTTGAAACATGGTCCAGGCTCATTCTCAAGATAGTATCTCCTGAGATAGATAGCCCGCTCATGGCGATTACACGAATTAAACCTTTACCAACTACTATTACGGTTGGGTATTGCACAGTCATCAGAAGGAATGTCAATCTTCCAAACCATTATACAACCTTTATAGCTTTAACCATCATCACTGTATTCCTTTGGCACAAGCGCCTATAATTATCCTCTTACCTTTAAAGTGTCGGCCACCTCTTTGGCCTTTCCTGATAGTAAAATTTCCTTACAGTCAATGTCATTTTAACCACCTCCAAATAAATTTTCTACCTTATTTCAATCACAGCTTATGTGAAAATGCTTTTCTTTAATATCTGATGAGTAAATAAAAAAAAATATCACCATTTTTCCATAAGTTATTGCCTCAATCTTTAGAGGTTAATCACTGTCACGACTGACTCTCAATCATACTTAGAACATCTTTTATCTTAGGTCCTAATTGCCCTGAACAATTTCGACCTTTACTGGTTCGATCCATACTTTCTCGTGGTTTAACGCGTGCCCCACTTGGCATCATTATAATTATGTCATATTTCCTTTATCAACATTTTTATTCTTGAGAATTTCGAATATTTCCTTTCTCCTTGTAAAACCTCTAAGGTTATCCTTCAATCGTTCCTCCTGTATTCCCTATATACAGGGCATATCAAAATACCATTTACTAATACTAGAACCATTGTCTATATACTTCTGAAAAATTTCTCCACTGATCCTTAAAGGTTATTATTACCTTAATCCTTTCCAATTCATACTGTCAAAACTCATACTATCCCTATTAAGGGTGAAATGCCAACCTTTATGCATTCCCCTAGGATTCGTTTTAAGTTACCGATGTTCTATCCTTAATTCCACCTTTAAAAAGGTACAAGCATCCTTCCATGGATAAATAAAGTCATATATCCCTGATAAGGGTATCTTATTCAATCATTTCCACCTCGATAGTCTATACCAAATTTCACAATAGCATCCTTATTCAAGTTAAGGTCAATCCACATGGCCTCCAAAAGATAAAAATGGTTATCCGCTTTTCTTTCCTGATTTGGTAATGATCACATGGATGATCTGGAAGATATTGGTCGTGTTCAACGTGAACTTCTTCTTAATAAATCCTTATTTACTTTTGTTGTTTATCTCAACAGTCATCTCAATGTTGGGATATCTTTCATACATGGCGTCTCCCTTCCTGGGTATCAAGCCACCGGTCTTACACTTCACATTCTTAAAGGTCACTTCCTTCATCCAATTTTCCTAATTTCTTACTTCCTTGTCTCCTCAGTCTATCCGCGTCTCAATATTTATCCTTCGAACTATCTCAAGGTTTCCTCAAATCCTCCCAACTTACAGGGGATAAAATATATTTATCTCTTATGCCTTCAACCATCAATTTAACTCATGGTGAATCACCCTCATCCTGATGATTACATACTTTTCTATTTCTATTGCTACGAGTCTTTAGGGTTTCCTCATACCCAACTTCCTTATCATTCCTCAAACTCTATTGCCTTTATATTCCTTTCCACTTCAGTTTCTTTTTATTTTCCTTTCTCTTATCATTATTTCATGAACCAACACAACATAAGCATTGATTTTAAATATCCCGTCATTCTGGATTCATGTCCTCAGAACGAATCTTGATAACTTTTACAACTTAAATTCATAATTCATCATACTCATCCGCTTTTGTTCTAGCTCCAAAGCTTTTACACTACCTCCATAACCTTGGGAAGTACTTTCCCGAAAATAATTGTCTGAACTTAAATCAATTTATTATAATCTCTTACTCCGTGCCTTCCTTTGCCTTTCACCAGCGGGTGGCCTCTCTCTTAGGAGGGTAAGTGACAAAAATAGTCTTTTGTGATTCATTAATCATTTAGAATCTCAAATGATTCCTGTATTTCCTTTAGCCAGGCTCTTACCTCGACTGGGTCAGCTTGTTCCTTGGAACTCTGAGAGCTTAGCGACTTAAAGGTCCTGAAAGAATTTCTCACCGCATTGTTTCCTCATGGTGGTGGTTGGGGATAATAGTCTAAGTTCTGTCTAGACTGGTCCATAAATTGTCGTATAGGAGTACCATCTCGGGTCTCCTTTCCTTACTCAACTTTCTGTTTCCTTAGTATGAAATGTTTCAACCTTCTCCCAAAATCGGGGTTATCTTATACATTAAAAACCTTGTTTTCCACTCTATTATGTTATGGGTTCTTTCTTTCTTGATGGCAACCTCCCTGACTATCACATTCAGGGTTTGCCCTAAATCTTATTCCTCAAACTATGGCTCTCATCTAAGTTCTCATCCTTAAGCTCTTGAACTTTTGGAACCCAATTTCTGTAGGAACACCTCACTATCCCCTTATCATCTTTCTCGGTGTGGATCTCTTCTCCAGTCATTGACTCTCTGCCTTCATTCACCACTTTTCTGGCACAATATGTTCTTTTCCAAAAATTCGGTCTGTATTGCAATCTCAAACAGCTTTTCGGTACCGGCTCCGGTTACCTTCACTTCTATTTCCATTTTCCCAAAATCTCTTATAAACTATCCCAAAGACATTATCATCTTGGGTCTCTCCTTTTTACTAAGGGCATCAGCCACCATATTGGCTTTCCCCGAATGATAAAGAATCTCCCAATCATAATTCTTGATTAGCTCTAACCGCCTCCTCTGGCGTATGTTGAGCTCTTTCTACGTAAAAATGTACTAGAGCTCCTATGGTTTGTGTAAATCTTGCACTTCTCTCCATACAAGTAGTGCCTCCAATCTTTAGGGAAAAACTATTGCCACGAGCCCAAGCTCATGGGTGGGGATATCGAATTTTATATTCCCTTAATTGTCTTGATGCGTACGCGATTACCTTGCTGTACTGTATATGAAGCACCCTAATTCCTTATGCGAAGCGTCACTACACATCACAAAATCTCATTTTCCATCCGGCAACGCCAACATAGGGAACGCCACCAACTTTGCTTCGGTTCTTAAAAGTTGTTCTCGCATTTCTCTGTCCATTCGAACTTCTCAGTCTTACGAGTAAGCCGCGTTAAAGGGGCTACTATCTTTACAAACTTGAACGAACCTCCGGTAGTGACCGGCCAATCCTACCTCTGGTAGTTTCCCTAACCATGGTCATCAATTCCTCAGTGGTCCTTTATCCATTCTTGTCAGGATCCTCCACGGGATCCTCCTCAGCAACAATCCATTCTAGGACAACATCCTCAACCGCTACATCCTCAATATGAACATCATCCGGTCCTGCGTTAGGACGCTCTATCGGATCCACAATCCGATCTCCAATTAGTAATAAAATATCATAGCGTTGTTGCTCCTCAACCTCAGGGTTCGGAGTCCCGCTACCATATACGATAACGAACTACTCTTCTATCACGATATTTATAAGGGTTCCCATAAGGGTTTTAACTGTCAGTACTACGTTAGGTAGCCCGACTATGAACTTGGCAAGAGTTCTTATTATCTTAGTTATTATATTAACGTCACATCATCTCTGAGGTTTATAACGCTTAGCTCTCATACCATTTCTGTAACACCCCCAAATCCGGGGTCGGGGATTCGGGTTGTCATGAGTTCCATTTCCCTTAATAACACTCAATCTTAATAAACAATCAACTACTCTGTACTGTGACCCCACAATAAACACACACACCACAAGTTATAGTCTCAGAGATGAATATCCAAAAATAACACGAGTCATTTTATTCCAAAATTATATGCCAATACACCTTTAAGGGTTTCTGAATAAATTTACATTTCTTTGCCATTATTACAATTGATAAAGATACATAAGTCTGGTACACCAAAAGTTGAAAGCCTAGCCTATTGGTAGTTCCTACCTCAGCTACAGCGACATCAACGCCTATAGGAAATTGCGGAACATTTCCAATCCGCTCGCGAATTGGGAGCTTAGTCATGTTCATCTTTTCTATCTGTTGTTGTGTGATGAAAGAAGAAAGCAAGGGTGAGCAGCAAGCCCACCAAAATAATATGTATAATGATTAACAATATATGAGCCTTCTCATAGTACTCATGAAAGTCTTGGTCAAAAGAAATGGACCAAGTTTGATATCTTAATGCGATGAAGTCGCAAAATATTCAGTATATATACTTATATACTTTTTAAAATCTTGGAAGTCCTCTTCCATGCCTAATATACACAAAGTTCCAGTTTATAACTGTATAAAAATATCGTTGCAAGGTGATCTCATATATCTTACCTTGTCTCAACGTTTTTGTGAAAATCTTTGTCATGCATAAGATAATCATTAACCAAATATAATTTGAAAAGATGAATTTACAAGACACTCCAGTATACTTATATCTTTTCCAAATACTACTTGAACTACCACCGTTCAAGTTATAATCAGTTTCAAAAGTTCATCACACTGATGAGACTACAAGATAAGACTTGAATAGATTCAATCTTTGAAATATCATTTGAAAGAAATGAAGTTATGAGATACTTCATTAAGTCTCGATATATATATACACTTATATATATATATATACATTTCATACACTCCTTGAAAACCTCTGTTATGAAAATTATAAACAGAGTTGCAATATCCAATGAATTTGGAAAGGAGAAAACCTTGGCATAAACCTGATATCTTGCTGATCAGGTAAAGATACCAATAAGTAACCTTTTCTACTAGTAGATGGACGAATTCCCCACTGGTCATCACCCTGGCTGTAATAGGACCTTATGCTGGACTACCACTCAGCCACTTACGCATTTGATGGACTCCCACTAAGCCACTTACACTTTCATGGACGCCCACTGAGCCCGTGTTGCTTATGCCGACTCGACAGATGGACTTACTTCCCGAACATTGGGTAAGTAATCAGTTCATTTACCAAAACAGCAACCTTGTTGTGAATATAAAATACACCACAGAGCCGGATCCCTCTGGTTTTGAGCGAGTATTTAAATCCCCTTTAAAAAGGAAGATCTTAAATATATAAAAATGAGTTTTGGGATACTTATACGAAAGTACTATCTTTATTTGAATAATCAAAAATAAGTTTGATTATCGACACCTTATTCTTTAATAAAATAAAGAATATATCTCAGCAAATAATCGGAGTCATAGGTCCTCAAATGAATATTCAAATAATATTCATTAGATAAAATAAGCTGAGTCATAAGCCCTCGAATGAATATTCGAAATAATATTCAATAAATAAATAAGCTGAGTAATAAGCCCTCGAATGAATATTCGAAATAATATTCATTAAATAATAAGCTGAGTCATAATACCTCGAATGAATATTATAAATAATATTCATTAAATAAAATAAAGGAGTCATACATCTTCAAATGAATATCCAAGTAATATTCAATAAATAATATAAAGGAGTCATAAGTCCTCGAATGAATATTCAAGATAATATTCATTAATAAAATAAAGTTATCGAATAAACCTTATTTGATTAATAGTTTTGAAAACTATAACCATATATATATATAAATATATATATAAAATCTACTCGGGATCCTCGACTCCCGGTTTTAGAAAATGTTTTCACCTTTGGGTCCCTATACTAAGGGTATATGCAAATTACCGCTATTCTCTAGCATAGGTATTATCAACTGAACCAACAGATATATATGGCAAGAATACGAAATAGGCATGCATATATATACCATATCAGCATGCTTCAATATATCGCAAAATTTGCTAATTAACCAACATGCATCTATCACAAGATAATGCATATACATATATACATCACAACAACAGTATAACGGGTAGAAAACTTGCCTGAGCGACTGGGGGTGATAAAAGGCTCGGGACGAGTCTGGTAACCTATAAACAACAAGTAAGTTGGAATTAAACCAAAGTCACTTGTAAATCTATACTCTAACTACCTTAGACTCTAACGCTCGCTTTGCGCTTACTGATTCTCTTAAGTCACTCGAGTACCCTCGGCTCCACCATTTTTTATAATTTAACCATTACAAGTTTTAAGGCGATTCCTTCGCGAATGTCTTACCAACTGCCTAACACTCTTACCATAATTGTTTCATACACTAATTAACCCTTTTTGGTCTTTAACCTATGTTTCAAAGTAAGGCGAGGGGAAAAGTTTCGTTCGCGAAACGCCGTTACTTAAAACGGTCATTTCTCCTAAACCGTACATCGGAATCAAACGAACTACATATCAAAACGAAGCTCGTAACATGAACTATCAAAACATGGCAATGGTCATAATCTAGCAGGGAGTTCTCGGGTCCAAATGTTATGAACAAAAGCAGTCTAAAGTAAATCGGACATTACGACGGCTATGTTTACGCGATTACTAATGTTTAAACTACTCCAATTAACCACCAACCAACTCATAACCATCAATACAACAAAACTTCACCTAAACCATACCACATCAGTCCATAATCTCCAAGGTTTTCAACTCAAACAACCACAATCAAGACCTATGAACTATAATCAAGCTTCAATTACCAAAACACTTCCAAATCAAACCAAACTACTAATAATCACAATCCATGCTTCTCATTTCACAAAACCAACCATTAAACTTACTAACAATTAAAGTAAAGGCTGGGGTTTGAAATTTATACCTTCCTTGGGAGGTGTTAAGTTGCTAGGAAGCCTTAGGGAGCCTCCTACAAGCTTGATCTGTCCAAAGAAATCAAGAACACAAAGTTAGGCTTTGAAGTTTCTAAAAGTCAGATTTAAAGAACTGTAAAAATTAGGGTCTTACCATGATTATTTGGACGAGACTTGTGAACAAGAGTTGTAGGCCATCTCAATACCTTTCCAATGAGCTATATAACACAATATTTGAGTGAGAAATTAAGGAGATACAGCAGTTTTAGTGTGCTGGTTCTGTTTTGGCCGAGAGCAATGGAAATGGGGGAGGAAATGCTTTTGCTTTCTTGTGTTGGTGGAATAATGTGGTGGATAATGATGGGTTATCTTGATATTTTGCTAGGTTAATAATAAACAAAGGTGTTAGTGGAAGATGATCTCACCATTTTTCATATGTTGGTGATTTGTGGTGAGATGAGATCATCCCTAGTTAACTATATAATTAACTAGCCATTCCTTCCTAACTATCACTTGGTTTCTTGTTTGATCAACCATCCACTTGCCTTGCCACTTGCAAAGGTATTTACAAGAGTCGTTATTCATTTCTTTGTCCGGTTATCACTCAATCTCGTTGATCATTTGGTTAAATACCTTAATGGTTTTATTGATAAAATCTTCTTGGTATTTTTAATACCTAAATTAATTCTCCTTTATAATCCTTGAATTTAAAATCCTTCATCTTAATATTAATTCCTTAAATCCCTTAATGTCTGGTGGAAATCTCGGGGAAAAATAAAAGTGCTCCTCTTCAAAATCCGACAGCTTTTATATACACTTATTTTCTTTATGGAATACTAATACGATCTTAGAATTTTCATAACAGTACTCCTATATATCGTGGTCTGATAATTTTTCTTAATCAGCATTGTCAGCAAAAGTTACTATTCATCCGGGTTTCAAAAATCTCCAAAAATTGGGGTTATTACATTTAGCACCAAACACATGAAAGTATTTTAGTGTTTGTTTCTTGTCAGCCATAATCTCATAAGGAGTCTTGTCATAATCTTTGTTAATCAGGGTACGATTTTGAGTGTAACACGCTGTGTTGACAGCTTCAGCCCAGAAGTAGGTGGGAAGTCTTGATTCACTTAGCATAGTCCTTGCTGCTTCAACCAAGGTATGATTCTTCCTTTCTACTACCCCGTTTTGTTGTGGGGTCCTTGGGGCTGAGTACTATCTCGAAATACCTTTCTCCGTACAAAATTCATTTAGAAATGCATTCTTGAATTTTGTCCTATTATCTGATCTGATCTTTCTAACAGGTAATTTCGCTTCCAGCTCAATCTTCTTTATATGATCTAATATCAGCCGAGGTGCTTCATCCTTGGATTGTAAAAACAACACCCATGTATACTTTAAGAAATCATCGACCATTACTAAAGCATATATTTTCCTTGATGGTGACAATACGTTCACTGGACCAAATAAATCCATGTGAATCAACTGAAGAGGTTCAGTTATACTTGTCATTTCCTTGCTTCTATGTGATGCTTTCTTTGATTTCCCTTTTTCACATGCTTCACAGAGTCCTTCTTGATAGAATTCTATCTGTGGTAACCCTCTCACTAGTTCTCTCTTGATCAGAGAGTTCATTGTTTTGAAGTTCAAGTGCGAGAGCTTCTTGTGCCATAGCCAACTTAGTTCTGATGAAGCTTTGATATAGAAACATCTGCTTACTCCATCACAGGTAGACTTCAACATACAGATTACCTTTCCTTACTCCCAGTAAAGCAAGCTTCCCATCTTTCCTATGAGAGATCAAACATCTTTATGTTCTGAAATCAACATTGTATCCCCTGTCACAAAACTGACTTATGCTCAGAATATTATGCTTTAAACCTTCCACAAGAAAGATATTCTCAATGATGACATTGCCAATTTTCAAATTGCCATATCCCTTAGTAATCCTTTGTTGTCATCTCCAAAGGTAACTATAGGGCCAGCTTTCTCAACCACACCTGTGAGTATGGACTTTTCTCCTATTATGTGCCTAGAACACCCATTATCCAGTATCCACATGATCTTTTCTTTTCTTACCTTACCCTACAAACACAGATTGATTAAGAAGACTTTGGTACCCAAGCTTTCTTGGGTCCTGAAGGTTTAGGAGTAGAAACAGAATCAATAATTGAACCCTTAACAGGCTTAGCTTCACTTTGGCTGGCTCCTTCTCAGTGTTAGTCTCAACAGAGTTGTCAGACTTAGAAATAGGAGTAACAGTCTTGTCTTGTGTGTGCTTATTACTCATGTTTGTCTTAGTGTTGATGCAAGTGCTAGCAGTTGCATGAAAAGCTTTAATATAATCAGACATGGTAACAAATACACATGGCATACATCCAACTATACCACAAGGTTCATGAAAACTAGGCATGGCAGGCATACTGGAAGTTGCAATAGATTTTACTTTACCTTTAGTGCATGCATGTGTAAGATGTGCAACATAATTGCAATTATTATAAAGCTTCCTAGATGCAGATGAGGAAGAAGCAAAATCAGATTTCTTATTAACACCTACCTTGCCATTCCTGTTCTTCTTAGTCTTAACCTTAGCACTCTCACCAGTCTTAGAGTTGACTATAGGTTCTGGTTTCTTAAAAGTTTTCGTTTCCTTTCTATCCACCTTAGTACCTAGGTCAGCTATGGATTTAGCTTTCGTAGCTGGAGCCTTAGGAGTCTTAGGGGATTCCTCTACCTTCTCTCTATCTTCAGCAATCAATTCCTCATTGATCAGCAAACTTACTTCATCCAAAGGTTCTGAAATAGACTCGGTGAATATCGGAGATACAACATTCTTAATAACATATGGAACCTTTTCTAAGACAAACATGTTTATCTCTGATATGCCACTATGTTTCTCACTGTTCAGCTTAGAATAGTCAAGTCCTATTGAAGTCTTAGATTTAAATCTTTGACTATCTATTATCTCCTTCTGAGTCAAAGCTGCACTCTTAAACGCCTGTAACTTCTTTTCTAAGTCAGCAATTTGGGTTCTAAGAATGGCCTTTATTTCTGCATTGCACTTAACCTTATTCTCTAGATACTTATTCTTTTGCTTAAGGTCTTCTAGTGCAACTACAAGCAATTCTAGTTCTTCATTCTTAGAGGTTAAACTCTCAGATTTAAGAACTGACTTATCATTTTCTATTTTATATGCAAGCATGCTTGTATGAACATTATACAATTCTAAAGTAAGTTCATGCACAATAGATTTATATTCAGATACAGACATTTCTATAGTGGTAAGTTCAGGAACCTGAGATGGTCGTGGTGATTCCTCTGCAGAGTCTGCCATGAGAGCCAGATTTACATGCTCTTCCTCTTCATCCGAATCAGTATCATCCCATCTTTTTCCTTCAGCGATGTAGGCTCTCCCTTTTTCCTTTACCACATAAGCATTCAGCTTCTGTTTCAGCTTCTCATTCTTCCTTTTCAGATCTTCATAAGTTTCCTTCCTTTCATAGGAATCATTTGGTTTAGCTGCCTTGGGCTTTCTGCAATCAGATGCAAAGTGCCCTAACTCATTGCAGTTGTAGCATCTGGTTTTGCTCTTATCAACCCAGCTTGACAGCCATGTATGCCATAGATTTGTCCTCCAACTGTTCAAGTTCCTCTTGAGTATAGAACTCACTTTCATCTTCTGGCTCACAATGAGTAATTTCAGCTACGACAATTTCTTTAATTGTTGAGGAGGGTGCAACCTTGTTTTCCTGAGATTCTGGTTCACGAACTATAAGTGCAGTGGTTTTTGCAAGTGTCGTACTCTTACTGTCAATAGAACCAGGTCCATAGATAATGGTTCTTTATTCTTGCTCCAGCTCATGTGTTCTTAACTTACCATAGATCACATCTAGGGACATAGTGATAAAATCTGATATTTCCCTGATTGATGTGTTCTTTTATTCCAGGTGAACTGGGAGCGTCAGCATAAACTTTCTGTTAGACTCTCGTATGGGGTAGACTTTCCCTTGCATCTTTAATTCACTTAACAGTCTTGTATATCTCTCAAAGAGTAAAGACAGTGCTTCTCCGGGTTGAAGTTTGAATGCCTCATACTAAGTCATCAGAATATCCATCCTGTTTTCTTTAACTTCCTCTGTTCCTTCCATCAAAAGCTCAATGGTCTCCCACATATCTTTTACACTGTTACTTCCTAGAAGCTGATGGCTCATATCCTTATTGGTCGATTCCACAATTATGAGTTGAAGGCTTGTGTCCAGATTTATCAACTCCTTATCGGTTTCCGTATATTTAGACGGATCCCTGGGAGTAGATGTGGAAGGAATTCTTACGCCAGTTGTAGTTGTAGATTCAGCAATTACTTCCATCGGAACATAAGGTCCATTCAGTAGTATCCCAATGTAAAGTGGATTCGAAGCTTTCATAAACAGCATCATCTTTTTCTTCCATAGGTTTTAATTATCTCTGTTAAATGGAGGAACCTTTATGCTTCCAATTCTTTGGTTATTCATTTTCTTGGCCGAATTAAATTATTTAAAATTCAAGAAATTTCGAGAAATGAGAATTTTTTGAAAATTAAAAAATTCAAGAATTTTTCAAGAACTTGTTTCTTTCTCCGGATCTTTATTTGTATGTCAATCAACAAGCTCTGATACCAATTGTTAGTCCCAAAGTATCGTAGAAGGGGGGTTGAATACGATACCTACAATCTTTTTCGATTTGTTTCAAGTTCTTCGTTAAAAGTACGGAATCAAAAACAACACAAAACAATTCGAGGAATATATTGTTTTATTAATATAAACCTTGAGGTTGCTACAATCTAATCAAAGTATTGATTAGCTACAATAAATTCAGTAGCATAACATTCTGTTTACAAGGATAATACATGTGAAGCTTTAATGGAGCTCTCGTAAACTTTCTGTGTTTGTTGAAGAAGATAACCAACTGAATTGAATTACATTCAATTGCTGCTTTGTAGTCTTTCAAAATTAAATAGACAGCTGGTCAATTATTGTCCACACAAATCATTTAACTTTCTTGCACATTGAATCAATGAACAACACCTCTGTGGCGACATATCTATGACGACAAGCTTTCTCTGTGTATCCTCTGTGGTGACAGCTCTGTGGCGACAGAGTTGTCTTGTTATTCTCTGTGGTGACAACCTCTGTGGTGACATGCTTCTGTGGTGACAATTGCTCTCCTGTGGCGACAGCCTCTATGGCGACAGTTGCCTTGAGCAATTGTTCCAACACCTCTGTGGCGACAAGAGCTTCTGTGGCGACAGAGTTGCCTTAGAGCAATATCTCTGTGGTTACATCTCCTGTGGCGACAGGGGTGCCTTGGTGCCATTTCTCTGTGGTTACATCTCCTGTGGCGACAGGTAGAGAGATCTGTCTTTTACTTAGAATATTTTTTGCTCTTGGTCAAACCATTCTTCAATGTATCAATCATTTTTCTTCTGTTAATTGAATCAAAATACTTCCTTGAATGCTGATGTTTGGTGCACTGGTCTGGTTCACAAACAACTAGTACTGATAGGATCCTGATTCAATTTGTCTTGTGATTCTGAGTTGATACATACTGATGTTTATCCATTGCTTCTTTCACTGAACCCTTGATCTGTAACATTTGAAGTCAATACATGCAACTGATACATAAAGCCCCTTGATGTCTTATTCTTCATGGCTGCTTGAACATAGTAATGAACTTCTTCCCATGATCTGTAGGAGGACTTAATGAATCAATCACATCATTTGGTTCTTTGTGTTTATCCTGTCTTCATCCGAAGGGTTCCCGTGCTTCACAATTTAATAATGTTCATCTATTTATGTTTTCATATTGAGTTATAAATCATCGATTACATGTTACATTACATTATGCTTTACAATATATATGCATGCACGTGTTGAAATCGTGATATTTATTTTTCAAATACAGTTTCTTTAAAATAGAGCTTATGAACTACATTACATAATATATATGCTAGAGATAAGCAATATTTATGTATACCCTTGGTATAGGGAACCCAAAGTTGAACATTTTTCTAAAACCGGGAGGCGAGGTTCCCGAGTATATTATATATAGTTTTCTATAATTATTAATCGAATAAGGTATACTCGATAGTTTTGAATAATAATCAAACATTATTTTTTATTATTTAAATAAAGATTTTACTTTCGTATAAGTATATCTTTCATAAATTATTATTTATTTCAAGTATTAATTTCAAAACTTTTACTTCATTTATTTTTATAAAAGTTATTTCCTTATTGGAATATTATTTAAAGAATAATATTCAGATGTCTTCTAATATTTTGAAACTAATTTATTTTATTAAATCATCTTTACCTCAAACGTTTTTAAAAATGTTGTCAAATCTTCAAAATGATTTTAAAAATTTAGAGCAGATCCCAAAACTCGTTTTATTTTAAATCTTTCCTTTCGTGGAGGGGGAGGGATTTACATACTCGCTGAAAATCTGAAGGATCCGGCTCCATGGTGTATTTTTGTCACAATGAAGTTGCTAATTTGATAAAAGAGTTTTTGATTACTTACCCAACATTCGGGAAGTAAATCCATCAAAATGTGTCGGCACAGGCAACATAGGTCGGAGTACGATCTATCAAACTATAAGTGGCTGGGGTATAGTCCATCAACGCGTAAGTAGCTGGGCGACAGTCCAGCATGAGATCCTAATGCAGCCAGGGTGATGACCGGCAAGGAATTCATCCATCTACTAGTAGAGAGGTGACTTGATTGATATCTTTTCCTGATCAACAAGGTATCGGGTTTATGCCAAAGCTTTCCTCCTTTCGAAATCATTGAGTATTACATCTCTGTTTATACTTTTCATAACAGATATTTTCAAGGAGTGTATGATATATATATATATATGTATGTGTGTGGACTTAATAAAGTATCTCGTAACTTCATTTCTTTTGAATGATATTTCAAAGATTGATTTTATACAAGTTTTATCTTGTAGCTTCCTCTATGTGATGAACTTTTGAAACTAATTATACTTTGAACAGTGGTAGTTCAAGTAGTTTTCGGAAAAGATATAAGTATATTGGAGTATTTTGTAACTTCATCTTTTAAACTTATATCTAGTACATGATTATTTATGCATAAAAAGATTTTCAGAAAGTTATCAATAAAGATACTTTGCAATAGCGAACAAACTATATATATATTTTGAAAATATATATATATTGAGTATTTTGTGACTTCGTTGCATCAAGATATCAACTTGGTTCATTTTTGCTTGACCAAGACTTTCATAAATACTATAAGAATGCTCATATATTGTTAATTAATATACATGTTATTTTGGTGAGCTGTTTTGCTCACCCTTGCTTTATTTCTTCATCACACAACAATAACTAGACAAGATGGACATGACCAAGCTCCCAATTCACGAACGGATAGGAAATGTTCCGCAGTTCAGGGTAGGCGTTGATGCCGCTACGGTCGAGGTAGGAGTTACCAATAGGCTAGGCTTTCAAATTTTGATGTACCAAACTTATGTATATCTATGAATTGTTATAATGGCAAGGAATATGTAAATTCATTCAGAAATCCTTTTGAGGTGTAATAACTTTTAATTATGGATAATATGACTTTTATTATTTTCGGATTTCATCTATGAGATTATAACTTGTGGTGTGTATGTGTGTGTGTGTTGTGGGGTCACATTATACAGTAGTTGGTTGTTTATTAAGATTAAGTGTTATTAATTGAAGTGGAACTCATGACAACCTGGATCCCCGATCCCGGATTTGGGGGTGTTACAGAAATGATATCAAAGTTGAGCGTTATAAACCTCAGAGATGATGCGTTGTTAAAATGATAAGTTCACTAAGATAATAAGAAATCTTGCCAAGTTCATAGTCAGACTACGTAACGTAATACTGACAGTTAAAACCCTTACAGGAACCCTTATAAATATCATGATAGTAACATAGTTCATTATCGTATAGGGTAGCGGGGTACCGAACCCTGATGTTCAGGAGCATCAGCATGATGATGTTTTATTACATGTTGGATCTCAGATTGTGAATCCAATAGAGTACCCTTATGAGGGACCAGATAATTTTCATGTTGATGATGTAGCGGTTGAGGATGTTGTCCTAGAAGAGATTGTTGCTGAGGAGAATCCTTCCAAAAATTGAAGAGATGATCGTTGAGGATTTATGACCATAGTTAGGGCGACTACCAGAGCTAGGATGGACACAAGGGAGGTACTAGAGGATGGAGAGTTACCAATGGCACAATGGATAATGAGGGCAGATGGGGTGGGGTCTTCGATGACACCAGTTATACCAGTATCAGACCCTCTCCAGGATGTTCCTATAGACATCCATGAGGTTCCACCAGTTCCTGTTCCCTCCCCTGCTCAGAGCCCAACACCTATTGAGGAAATACCTCATTTATATCTTGCACCGTCATCACCTAATATTGTGCTCGATTATCCGATTGAATCACCCGGGTCTACACCACATGAACCCCATGGACTGCTACTTGCATCCGGTTAGGCTTCTCTTCACATGACTTTGGCGGCCTGTCTGAGGTACGTAATTTCAGAAGTGAGTTGCTGGATCGACTCACTGCACCGAGGAGTGAGGGATGGGTACTTTCGGAAGGCTAAGTCTATAGCATGGATATGATTGAGGCTACCACCCAAATTTCAGCTAGAGGCCATCTTGAGGATCAGATTGATCCAGCTCTACTTATGACAATCCTAGACCTTATCACCTCTTTGATGGAGCAGGATAGGAATTTCATTTGTGCCTGCATTTCTTGATCTAGAGTAGTGTACAGAGTCAAAGCGATCAGACAAGGATTTTCATTCAGCACCACTTTTGGAAGATTAGCCTAGTTATGAATGATTAGTCTAGATTGACTAGACAATTATCTGTAATAGTACTTTTGGAAAAGATCAGATCAGATGATGTAATCTTCTTCCCTGTGTTTAGTTGTTGTACTCTCAAACAAATGGTTATGTATATATTCGTTTATTTCAGCTGAGATTGATTCCTTTTGTGATAAGATGGCAAGTTATTCATATTTTTAATTGCACTATTAACATTTAAGTGTGTCGTGAAGTGTATAGAAACTTGGGAATTCATATTCTGACCCTATAAGGGTTGTATGAGAGAAAGACTTAATTAAAGTAAGTAAAACCAATATAAAGAGATTCTCAAAATTTTCTAAGCATTATGCCCCCACAAGGAATAAGATTAGGGCAAACCCTGAGTTTAATAAACAGGGAGGTCACAATCAAGATATAAGGAACCCAGAACCTTATGAAGTGAAAAATGAGGATTTAAAACATATAGGATGACCCTGATTATGGGGAGAAGGATGGAACATTTCATACTAAGAAAACAAAAGTTGAGTAAGGAAAAGAGACCCAGGACGGTACTCATATGGGGCAATTCATGGACCTGCCTAAATAGAACTTGGACTATTATCCCCAACCACCACCGTGAGGAATCAGTACGGTGGGAAATTCCTTAAGGACCTTTTAGTCGCTTAAGCTCTCAGAGTTCCACGGAATAGCTGACCCAGCCAAGGAAAGAACCTGGTTAAAGGAAATAGAGGAATCATTTTAGATTCTACATGATTGATGAAGCACAAAAGAATGTTTTACCACTTACCTTCCAAAAAGAGAAAGGCCAACCACTGGTGGGAGGCCAAGAAAGGTATAGAGAAATATGTTTTAATAAACTGGTAAGGGTCCAGTCAATTGTTTCGGGGAAATTACTTCCCAAGGTATTAGAGAGAAATATGAGAACAGCTTCCAAGAACTGAAGAAAAGATTGCCGACGGCCCCTGTGTTGGCGTTGCCAGATGGAAATGGAGATTTTGTGATTTATAGTGATGCCTCGCAAAAGGGATTAGGGTGTGTGCTTATGCAGCACAGAAAGGTAATCACGTATGCGTCCAGACAATTAAAGGAATATGAAATTCGATATCCTACCTATGATCTTGAGCTTGCGGCAATAGTTTTTCCTTAAGGATCTAAGGAACTACTTGTATGGAGAGAAGTGCGAAAATTATGCCGACCATAAGAGCCTCAAGTATATTTTCACGCGGAAGGAGCTTAACATGTGCTAGAGGAGATGGTTAGAGCTAATCAAGGATTATGATTGTGAGATTCTTTATCATCCATGGAAGGCCAATGTGGTGGATGATGCCCTTAGTAGGAAGGAGAGGCTCAAGATGATAATCACTTCGGAAGAGCTGATGAGATTTTAAGAAGATAGAGAAGTATGTCATCATCAGGGTGATGGTGACTAATCATGAGATAAAATCAAGGTTTGAAGGCATAAGCGATACCTATAATTAACCCCTTTAAGTTGGGAGTATTCGATGAGACTTCGAGATAGATCGATGGATTAATAAGGAAACACGAATGGACTGAAGAGACAGGAAAGCAAGAAATTAGGAAATTGGATGAAGGAAGTGGTCTTCAAGAATATGAAGTGTGTGTAACACCTATGACTTGATACTTAAAGGGGAGATGTCAGTATAAAAGATATCTCAATTTTGAGATGACCGTTGAGATAAATAACAGAGGTAAATGAGTAATTAAAACTAAAAAGTTCACGTTGAACACGACCAATATCTTCTAGAACATCCCTGCTATCATTACCAAATCAAGCAAGAAAAACTGATAACCGTTGTTATCTTTTGGAGGCCATATAGATTAGCCTTAGTTTAAATAAGGATGTTATTGTGAAACTAGGTATAGACTATCGAGGTGAGAATGATTGAATAAGATACCCTTATCAGGGATATATGACTTGATTTATCCATGAAAAGATGCAAGCACCTTTTTAAAGGTGGAATTATAAAAAGGTGGAATTGAGGATAGAACCTCGATAACTTGAGATGAACCCTAGGGGAATGCATAAAGGTTGACATTTCACCCTTATTACGGACAGTATGAGTTTTGACAGTATAAATTGGAAGGATTAAGGTAACAACAACCTTTAAAGATCAGTGGAGAAAATTTCAGAACTATATATACAATGGTTCTAGTATTAGTAAATGGTATCTTGATATGCCCTGTACCTAGGGAGTACGGAATGAAGGATTTAAGGATAACCTTAGAGGTTTTACAAGGAGAAAGGTGATATTCAAAGTTCTCAAGAATAGAAATTTTGATAAAGGAAATATGATTTAATTATAATAATGCCAGGTGGGGCACGTGTTGAACCATAAGAAAATATAGATTGACCCAATGAAGGGCGAAATTGGTGAAAACAAGAAGGACCCAAAGATAAGAGACATCCTAAGTATGATCAAGAGTCAGCCGTGATGACGTTCATATAACGACCCGTATATTTTTATTATTATTTAAATGAGTAATTATGGAATAAATAATTAAATAAAATATTTATGTAAGTTATTACTCTGTCACTATGTGTATGTGATTACTACTGTATGGAATTAAATTGCGTGGTTAATTAATGAATTGTATGATTTTGTATCGTTGTTAAAAATGGTGTTAATGTAGTTTTATTTCCATAAATACTTGGAATCTCTCTAAAATTATTTTTGTGACTTTATAATTTCAATAATTATTTTTAGGACTTTAAAAAATTGAGAAATCAATATTTCATTAATTATTTATTTTTAAATGATTTTCTGAGTGTGTTTAATGGTAAAATCCATATTTAATTATGGAAATCTTCAAAAATTATGAAACTTATATTTTATTAAGTTCGTATTATTTTGAGAATTTTAAAATTATTTTGGGAATTTTCGGAGTTAGTTTCACCTGCGCGTTGATTCGTTTAATCGTTAAAAGCGGGAATAAATTGCGTTTTAGAAATTATATTCATATTTTGAAAGTTACGTTTTTATTTACTTCAGGATATTTAAAACATTTTAAGACTATTTTCGTGATTTTCTGAATTTGTTTTAAATGCAGCTCGGTTCGTTAATTATGAATTGCGGGCATGTTGCACGTTTCAAGAACGTTTCAAAAATTATAAAACTTTATTAAATTTCAAATACTTCAAGAAATTTGAAACTATTTTTAGTGATTTTTTGAGCTATATTTACTCGCAGAATCATATCTTTAAATTTAAATTTCGGACATCAGATCGAGATAACAAACAGTAAAAGGGGGTACGTGGCGGAATTTTGGCTACGTGGCAGCCCCAGTATTATCGCGTATATGCTACTTGGCTTCTCTGTTTTACATCAATATCTCTACAATCTCCTTCTCTCTTCTGATCTCTCACTTCTCCCTCTATCTTCATCTCTTCTCTCTTATTCTTTCTCGAACCTGATTCTTTCCCCGATCTCCTATTTTTAGTTGCCCCTATTTTCGGTTCTCTCGCCACCGCGCCACTGTCCTTTTCTGGAGACTTTCTTTCTGGTGTATGTATACATCTGTGTTCAGTCCTCCATCGCCGTTTATCCGATTGTTTGCTATTCGTGTTGAATTGAATATGTATATATGTATTTACGTATGTAAATATGTTGTGGTTCGCTGGTTGTTTTTTTTTCCTTTCCCGTTCTCCTTGAGTCCCCTGCTGCCACCTGTGTTTCTCTGGTTTTCGGCTGTTACTGTATTACTTTTTCGGTTTTGGGCGTGCGTGTGATGTACACGCGCGTGTGTACGTATTGTTGTTGTGTATGTGCTGTGGGTTCTGTTAGTTTAATTTGGTTTTATCTATTTCTGCAGGAAAGTTAATTGAGGGATATTTGTGAAATACTTTTTCCGTGCGGAAAATATTATAATATTTAATCGGTGAAATTTGTGAGGAAACCCGAAAATTAATCAGGCACCGACGAATTTTGCCGCCGGCGGTGGACTGTGATGATTTATTCTGAGTCCTAAATTTTATAAATAAATATAAAATACGAATAATAATAATAATAATAATAATAATAATAATAATTAGTTGATTTAAATCGGTGGTTGAGAAATTGTGAAATGTAGATTGTGTGATTGGTTGTGATTTGACGTCGAGTTGTTCGACGGGTAGGCCGATAAACAGAGGAGGTGCTGCCGAATTTTTGAAAATTAAATTTGGAAATTTGGGACATACCCTGTAATTATCGGAATGTCGAACGAGTATAAATAAGTATATCTATATATTTTGTGCGGAACGTGATTGTATGTTATGGTGAATGTTCTGTTAAAACCCAATAACCCTAATTTCGCAAAATAACGAGTATACATATTTTCTGAAAACAAACACTGAACCGATTTCCAAGATTGTGAACCCTAATTGTTGCGTGTGTTATTATAATCTATATAATTACGAGTCGGGATTTGATATTAAATGGGTAGATGTGTTATTGAGGATATGTCAAGCATACCTAGACGTCTAACGTAGGGTATTTCGGCTCTGTAGGTTCTAGTTGAAGGACTCCAGAAGTGAAGTTGAACTAAAGATAACCTAGTGATCAGTCGAAAAGCGTAGCAAGGTTCTAAGCGAAGGACCTGAACGTTGAAGTCGGATCCAGGATAGTCTGATAGTAAGGCGATAAAGCCGAGTGTCCAAGTCAGTTCAAGGTCAATCAGAGATAGTCGTAAGCTCTGCAAGGCAAGTACCCCTGACCATTCTTTTTATGGTTCAGTATATGTGAATAGCTAATATTTTAATCTCATAATGGAACAGAAATGTTTTATGTTACGTATCCCCTGTATTTGAAAATGTTGTTTAAAAAATATATTTTAGGGAAAAGTAACTTCTGAAAATACCTATCTCTAAATGCGATTTATATGAAAAGAGTTTTGAATAGTGTGCTATGAAAGAATGGTTTTAAAAAGAGATAGATTACAGTGATTTTGGAAACTGGATAAAGAGACTGTTTTAATCCACCTATGTCGTAGAATTTTGGAAAGAGACAAAAAGGGAATTCAGTTGATCTATTGGAGTTGCGTAAGAGGCCCGTTATTCGGTAACGGCCTAGCATGTGGTTGCGTAAGTGGCTAATTCGATTGGGCATTCTGTTTAACCGATTAGTCTAGCGTGGGGGAAAGACCTAGCTAGTCTTTTCCCAAGTTCCGGAACACATTCTATTTCTGGACGGCCGCTAGTCGCTGTCCGGTGAGGGTAGACTGATCAGCTATCTTCACCCGTTAAACGTCCAATAGATTTAATTGATTTAGTTTTGAAATTGTTTAACAAATCAACGTGTTTGAGATAGATGATGTTGTAGTTCCAGTAATGGAACAAGTGATTTTGAGGTTCCCGGAGTGGAACAAGTTTTATAGGTCCTGTGATGGGACAAGTTTTATGGTTCCCGTAACGGAACAAATGATTTTGGGTCCCCGTAATGGGACAGATGATTTTCTGGTTCCTGTAATGGAACGAAAGGTTTAAAAATGAAAATAGCATGCTAAAATTGAACTATGGTTTTTATGCACAGCACACTACTGATGATATTGTTTTACAGAGCATGCTAGTTTTGATATCCAGTTTATACTTGTTTTACACGTTTCTGGCAAGATATTAATTTTTTTCCTATAACTGCTTTACTTTAAACTGTTTTACTTGTTATTCATATAGTGGTGTTGCTGAGCAAGCAATTGCTCACCCTTGTAGAATATTTTATATGTATTGCAGATGTCTAAGAGATTCTTGCGCGGTAGTCAGAGCAGAGTTCCAGCTCCTTTCGTGTCAGGCTCCTTTGAGTTAGTTGTGTTCAGACCAGATGAGGTCTGTTGAGTTGCTACATTAAAATAGTGGTCAGGATTGTGTAAGGTAAATTGGGTTGTGTTAGTTGAATAACCTAAGTCATACTTAAACCTGGAAAAGGTCTTGGTAAAGGGGTCGTAGTTATGTAGTATTAATGAGTTGGATTGAATTATGATTGTTACTATTGTTGTTAGTGACGTCAACTCCTGACCCCGGGGTTGAGGCCGTCACAGTTGGTATCAGAGCTACAGGTTTGAGTCCCTGATTTAGGTTATGGGTAGAGTCAAAAGAGTGAAGAAAGGTTCGTAGATAGATGTGAGTCAGCAACTCAATCAGAGGAGTGAGTCTATGAGTTTAGTTAAGGGTTTCGGAGACGTAACCCTGACGTTTATTGAGGATTGACTGGAACTGCCCTAACCTAGTGTACGTCTTCTTTGTATATGTATTATTAGTAACATTCGATAAAGATTTCTAGTTCCCTCTCGAGAATTCGAGTCTGATTGCGAGGATTCAGCGTTGAGCGGGCCCTTGTTGTGTCAGCTGAAGAGACGCCAACCTTATTTCTAAATATCGCAATTTTTGTGTCGAGGAATGTTATTGGACTGATTGTGTGACCTTGGTGAGTTCGGATAGCGTGATAATAGTCAGGTGTTGTTATGACGACTAAGTTTGGTAGTGAAAGTGGATCAGAGTGGGAGATGATGTCGTTGAATTCTTTTATTTCTTCCTTGAAATGTATTTCCAGAGTAATTGTTTCCTGTTCCATAAGTTACTTATTTTCCTGTGAGAAAGTTGTGAACCCAAAGTAAGCTACTTAGGGTTTTGTTGATCTCATTACAAATCAGATTCACCCCTCTTCCTATTTGTGAATTTTCTTTCGAACCTTGTTTTTTCTCTCAGAAATTTTATTGGTTGATTGGGGCAAACAATGCATATGAATTGATCATTTGTCTGTGTGGCAAAAGGGTCTGGTGGGATGCCACCGAATTATGTGTTGGGACCGTATGGTATTAAGACTGGCCATCTTATGTACTTGTATGGTTGCTCTCAGTCATACCTACATTTTCTTCTTCACTGTTTCTTCTTATTCGATTTCCTTGAGCCAGAAATTTCATTGGATATTCTATGGAAATGAATTTATGCGATTAGATGGTCCTCATTATTAAAAGCAAGTAAAAGCGACTGTTGAGAAGAACGAAAGTTCTATATCAGTATATCATTTAAGAAGAATGGTAACCATGATAGTTTAAGACTTAATGATGGAATTATAGCCTTAGGAAAAGTGAATCAATGGTTGATGGGTTACTTGCGGTGATAAGGAAATCATCCTTAGAAGGATGGTTAATTGAAACATAAACGATGGTGCTTAGTAGAGTCAGTGTCCCTTAAGCTTGACTCGATTTATTGGCTTGTTCTGCATAGTGTGTGACTAATATATTCAGCCGACTTTTGTGGTATGTTGGATAAATTTAGTTGTTGTAACTGAGTAGGGATGTGAAGTTGGTCAGTTGCTGTTATATTGAGGAACCGTGCTATGATGACTAGTTCTTTATATTTTCATTTTTCTGTACTGTTGTTGATTCTGCTACTGTCATTGTTGCTAATGCTGCTAATCTGGATTTCTTTTATAAATGGACCCCGATATTAAAGACTTGGGTACTGTGATTGGGCAGCATTATCCTGATACAGGTGCACCATTTAAACGGTGATACCCTTTTGTCAAATAATTTTATTATGTTTTGAATAAACTCATTTATATATTTCAGGAAGATGCCACCCAAGAAAGCTACCCAGTCTAAAGAAAATAGTAGTAGTTTTACGGAGGGTCCAGCTATAAATGAAATTCTAGACTTATTGCGCCAGCAGCAGTAACAACAGTTGCAGTTAATCCAACAGGTTCAGCAGCAACAATTACTATTGCAGCAACAACAGAAAGGAGGGAACCGAAGTGCTAGTTTTAAATCTTTTCAAAATGTTAACCCTCCTGAATTTAAAGGTGAGCCTAATCCGGTAGCTGCTGGAGTATGGTTAAAAGAGATGGAGAAAGCTTTCAATCTTGTTCAAGTAAGTGAGAATCTTAAGACTGATTATGCAAGCTATTTCTTGAAAAATGAAGCGAATTATTGGTGGGAGTCAACCAGGGCATTAGAAGGAGAAGGCCCTGTTCCATGGGCTAGGTTTACTGAGTTATTTTTGGAAAAGTATTTTCCTGAATGCGCAAAGAATCAAATGGAGATTGAGTTCCTAGAACTAAAGCAAGGTGAAAGAAGTGTAGCTGAGTATGAGGCTATGTTCACAGAGTTGGCTAGACTTGTACCAGATTATGTGTGTTCTGAAGCTCAGAAGGTAAGGAGGTTTCAACAAGGATTGAAGCCTGAAATTCGTAGTGGAGTGGTGGCATTGCAACTCAAGACGTATCCTTCCGTAGTTCAGGCCGCCTTAGTAATTGAATTTGATCAGAATTTAGCCGCTAGAGAAAAAGAAGATAAGAAGCGAAAGATTGATGATATGGAAGAAGCGTCAGGTCAAGAAGGATCCATTCAGAAGTCTCATAAAAAGGTCGGAAGGAGTAAGAATAAAGAATTTAGAGAGAAAAATATTTCTTTAAATAGAATTAGTAACACCTCAGCCAGCTCTAATCAGGCTAATTCGGTTAAGTCGCCTATATTGGAGTGTAAGCAATGCGGTAAGAGGCATGATGGAAGGTGTAAGGCAAATACTGAATGTTTTAGGTGTAGTTATAAGGGACATTATGCGTCAAAATGTAAGGTGGAAAATCCAAGGGTCGTCTGTTATAGCTGTGGTAAGGTAGGGCATGTTGCCAAAAATTGTAGAAGTACTTCCCGAGATAGCATTGGAGGTAGTGCATCAAAGGGTTTGACGTCCATTACAGCCAAGGCTAAGAATTGTAATGTGATTAAAAGTTTAGCTGCTCAGGACCCTGATAAGGAACCAGGGAAATAATTGATTACCGGAAGAAGCAAACGATAATCTCTACGGAAGCTAATATTAGGATAAGTATTCAAGGACATAAGCAAGAAGATAAGGCGTAATTAGCGCATATAAGGTATATTAAGAAGGAAACTTCAGGATTGTGTGGTGAAAGAATAATGAGACAAGGTGCATTCCGTGTTGTGCACTGATGTGATCCATAGGAAAGAATAATGGATGTATGAAGTTACGTGATGATTATCAGAAGTTGGAAAAGTTGACGAACAGGAATAAGTAACCCTGCATAGAATTGATTATTTGTGAAAGGAACGTGTTGGTACTTGGAGGAAGACCTAAGATCAGACTAGTGTCAGCTAAAGGTAAGCATGAGGACATACCAAAGGTTGCGATTAGAATGAGTTATGAGCGCTGTAAGTTTTGGTGATAATAGGCGGTGTAATGAGTGTATCAGTTGTCTGTAAGGAATTAAGGAATATGGTGCATCAGGAGTACTTAAATGGTATAATCGTATTTATTGATAACATCCTCGCCCATCTAAAGGTTAGGGAAGACCAAGGTGAAAACCTAAAGAAATGCCGCGAAGGGTTGAATGGTAGCAATTGTATATCAAATCTTAAGAGTATGAAGTCCTGGTCAGGAGCCCGGCTGTTTGAGTAACTACCAACCAAGCAAGGTCCATTTAGGGACCGATGTCTTGAGTAGAAGAGAAGAAATGAGCATGAATATATAGAATGAGGATCGTGGTATAGGCAAAAGTTTTACCTTGGAAGAGATTGGTTAAGTTTGAATAGAAGGGGCAAGTAAATTCCTAATTGTATTGAAGCATTCGAGGTATAAAGAATATAGGTAAAGTTATCTATAAGTTAGTATCATCGCCGCAGTCGTAATATATGTATAAATAATATGTTATACGTGTCAATGATAAGGCGACATGTACCTGATTTGAGCTAAGTCGTTGATTGAGAGTCAAGGGGCTCTCATCTGGATTTGTTTTACGTGGAACAATCGATTCGAATGTTAGATCATTAAAAAGCGAATCCCTAGGAATGAATTTATGTTTATAGTGAGTATGCTTTGGAATAAATCTTTGAGTCGAAGAGTCTACCTGAAAGTTAGAGTTAAGTATGCTTAACAAATATCCTCACTTGTTTAGTCAAATCAGATTCTGAGGACAGAATCTTTTGAAGGGGGAAAGATATAACGACCCGTATATTTTTATTATTATTTAAATGAGTAATTATGGAATAAATAATTAAATAAAATATTTATGTAAGTTATTACTCTGTCACTATGTGTATGTAATTACTAGTGTATGGAATTGAATTGCGTGGTTAATTAATAAATTGTATGATTTTGTATCATTGTTAAAAATGGTGTTAATGTAGTTTTATTTCCATAAATACTTGGAATCTCTCTAAAATTATTTTTATGACTTTATAATTTCAATAATTATTTTTAGGACTTTAAAAAATTGAGAAATCAATATTTCATTAATTATTTATTTTTAAATGATTTTCTGAGTGTGTTTAATGGTAAAATCCATATTTAATTATGGAAATCTTCAAAAATTATGAAACTTATATTTTATTAAGTTCTTATTATTCTGAGAATTTTAAAATTATTTTGGGAATTTTCGGAGTTAGTTTCACCTGCGCGTTGATTCGTTTAATCATTAAAAGCGGGTATAAATTGCGTTTTAGAAATTGTATTAAAATTTTGAAAGTTACATTTTTATTTACTTCAGGATATTTAAAACATTTTAAGACTATTTTCGTGATTTTCTGAATTTGTTTTAAATGCAGCTTGGTTCGTTAATTATGAATTGCGGGCATGTTGCACGTTTCAAGAACGTTTCAAAAATTATAAAAATCTAACTTTATTAAATTTCAAATACTTCAAGAAATTTGAAACTATTTTTAGTGATTTTTCGAGCTATATTTACTCGCAGAATCATATCTTTAAATTTAAATTTCGGACATCAGATCGAGATAACAAATAGTAAAAGGGGGTACGTGGCGGAATTTTAGCTACGTGGAAGCCCCAGTATTATCGCGTATATGCTACTTGGCTTCTCTATTTTACATCAATATCTCTACAATCTCCTTCTCTCTTCTGATCTCTCACTTCTCCCTCTATCTTCATCTCTTCTCTCTTACTCTTTCTCGTTCCTGATTCTCTCCCCGATCTCCTATTTTTCGTTGCCCCTATTTCCGGTTCTCTCGCCGCCGCGCCGCTGTCCTTTTCCGGCGACTTTCTTTCCAGTGTATGTATATATCTGTGTTCAGTCCGCCATCGTCGTTTATCCGATTGTTTTCTGTTCGTGTTGAATTGAATATGTATATATGTATTTACGTATGTAAATATGCTGTGGTTTGCTGGTTGTTTTTTTTTCCTTTCCCGTTCTCCCTGAGTCCCCTACTGCCGCCTGCGTTTCTCTGGTTTTCGGTTGTTACTGTATTACTTTTTCAGTTTTGGGCGTGCGTGTGATGTACACGCGCGTGTGTACGTATTGTTGTTGTGTATGTGTTGTGGGTTTCCGTTAGTTTAATTCGGTTTTATCTATTTCTGCAGGAAAGTTAATTGAGGAATATTTGTGAAATACTTTTTCCGTGCGGGAAATATTATCATATTTAATCGGTGAAATTTGTGAGAAAACCCGAAAATAATCAGGCACCGACGAATTTTGCTGCCGTCGGCGATGAGCCTAGGCGAGCCGACGGTGGACTGTGATGATTTATTTTGAGTCCTAAATTTTATAAATAAATATAAAATGCGAATAATAATAATAATAATTAGTTGATTTAAATCGATGGTTGAGAAATTGTGAAATGTAGATTGTGTGATTGGTTGTGATTTTACGTCGAGTTGTTCGACGGGTAGGCCGATAAACAGAGGAGGTGCTGCCCGAATTTTTGAAAATTAAATTTGGAAATTTGGGACATACCCTGTAATTATCTGAATGTCGAACAAGTATAAATAAGTATATCTATATATTTTGTGCGGAACGTGATTGTATGTTATGGTGAATGTTCTGTTAAAACCCAATAACCCTAATTTCGTAAAATGATGAGTATACATATTTTCTGAAAACAAACACCGAACCGATTTCCGAGATTGTGAACCCTAATTGTTGCGTGTGTTATTATAATCTATATAATTATGAGTCGGGATTTGATATCAAATGGGTAGATGTGTTATTGAGGATATGTCAAGCATACCTAGACGTCTAACGTAGGGTATTTCGGCTCTGTAGGTTCTAGTTGAAGAACTCCAGAAGTGAAGTTGAACTAAAGATAACCTAGTGATCAGTCAAAAAGCATAGCAAGGTTTTAAGCGAAGGACCTGAACGTTGAAGTCGGATCCAGGATAGTCTGATAGTAAGGCGATAAAGCCGAGTGTCCAAGTTAGTTCAAGGTCAATCAGAGATAGTCGTAAGCTCTGCAAGGCAAGTACCCCTGACCATTCTTTTTATGGTTCAGTATATGTGAATAGCTAATGTTTTAATCTCATAATGGAACATAAATGTTTTAAGTTACGTATCCCCTGTATTTGAAAATGTTGTTTAAAAATTATGTTTTGGGGAAAAGTAACTTCTGAAAACACCTATCTCTAAATGCGATTTATATGAAAAGAGTTTTGAATAGTGTGCTGTGACAGAATGGTTTTAAAAAGAGATAGGTTATAGTGATTTTGGAAACTGGATAAAGAGAGTGTTTTTATCCACCTATGTCGTAGAATTTTGGAAAGAGAAAAAAAGGGAATTCAGTTGATCTATTGGAGTTGCGTACGAGGCCCGTTATTCGGTAACGGCCCAGCATGTGGTTGCGTAAGTGGCTAATTGGATTGGGCATTCTGTTTAACCGATTAATCCAGCGTGGGGGAAAGACCTAGCTAGACTTTTCCCAAGTTCCGGAACACATTCTATTTCTGGACGGCCTCTAGTCGCTGTCCGGTGAGGGTAGACTGATCAGCTATCTTCACCCATTAAACGTGCAATAGATTTAATTGATTCAGTTTTGAAATTGTTTAACAAATCAACGTGTTTGAGATAGATGATGTTGTGGTTCCAGTAATGGAACAAGTGATTTTGAGGTTCCCGGAGAGGAACAAGTTTTATAGGTCCTGTGATGGGACAAGTTTTATGGTTCCCGTAACGGAACAAATGATTTTGGGTCCCCGTAATGGGACAGATGATTTTCTGGTTCCTGTAATGGAACGGAAGGTTTAAAAATGAAAATAGCATGCTAAAATTGAACTATGGTTTTTATGCACAGCACACTACTGATGATATTGTTTAACACAGCATGCTAGTTTTGATATCCAGTTTATACTTGTTTTACACGTTTCTGGCAAGATATGAATTCTGTTCCTATAACTGCTTTACTTTAAATTGTTTTACTTGTTATTCATATAGTGGTGCTGCTGAGCAATCAATTGCTCACCCTTGCAGAATATTTTATATGTATTGCAGATGTCTAAGAGATTCTTGCGCGGTAGTCAGAGCAGAGTTCCAGCTCCTTTCATGTCAGGCTCCTCTGAGTTAGTTGTGTTCAGAGCAGATGAGGTCTGTTGAGTTGCTGCATTAAAATAGTGGTCAGGATTGTGTAAGGTAAATTGGGTTGTGTTAGTTGAATAACCTAAGTCATACTTAAACCTGGAAAAGGTCTTGGTAAAGGGGTCGTAGTTATGTATTATTAATGAGTTGGATTGAATTATGATTGTTACTATTGTTGTTAGTGACGTCAACTCCTGACCCCGGGGTTGAGGCCGTCACAGTTCATATTTAAATACTAAGGCAATAACTTATGGGAAAATGGTGATAATTTTTTTTACTCACCAGAACTTAAGAAGAGCATTTTCACATAAGTAGTGATTGGAAATGAGGTAAAAAAATTTAGTTGAAGATGGTTCAAAAGATATTGATTGTTAAGAACTATTACTTTCAAGAAAGGCCAATGAGGTGGCCGACACTTTAAGTGTAAGAGAGCAATTATAGGCACTCATGCCGAAGGAATGCAGTAATGCTGGTTAAAGTCGAGAAGGTTGTATTATGGTGTGGAATATATACATTCCTTTCTGATGACTGTACAATACTCAACCATAATAATAGGATGGTGGAGATTTAATTCATATTAATCGATGTGAGCGGGCTACCCATCTTAGAAGGTCCCACCTTGAGATAAGTCAGGACCATGTTCCAAAAAAAAGGACTAAATGAACCCTTAAGTTTCCAGTCTCCTGTTAAGGACATATGATTAATAATGGTATTAACCTACTATCATTGCTTTGATTGAGACTCTTCTGCAATTTCATCTGCTTTATGTCATATATACATCAAGTTCAGGAGATGTTCATCATGGATCACAAATGGTGATCATGTTACCTCTTTAGAAGATTTCGATACGACGGGTATGGACTCCGTATGATTAACTATTAAGATTCCGAGGAAAATGAATGACTACAGTAGGTCAGCGGTAGACCATAGTAATGAAATAATGATTTTGTGAATAATGAGACGATAACAACCGCGAGGGTTGTATTGTAATGGATGTGGAGATTGAGTACCACTAATTGGGTCATGGCAATGTATAAGTTATCATTGATAGACTAACTAAGTCGATTATTTACCTATTGAATATGTATTCCTTCTTATCGACAAGGAATAGTATTACGATACAAAAGAGATTATGGTACAACGTAGGATTCTATTAATGATGATGTCGAGTATGAAATCCAATATTTAATTTTAGATGTTGAGGGAGTTTCAAAGGTGATTGTTAATAAGATTGAACACGAGCATGGACCCATAAAATGATGGACTAAGTAGCAAAATATTTAGGCACATGAAATACGATGCAATAATATTTGATATTGATATATATTATAAACATGTTTCGTTCTCCTTTGATAAACCTCTATATTTCGGAGGTAGATTTTAAGCCAGATATTTTGTGGTAATATATAATTCTCTTAAATTCTTTATTTTTCTCTTCTTTTTAATTTCGTGTAAACTGAGAGGAAAAACCCTTCCAGAAGGGGAGGTATGGCCGAATGACTATCTATCGGTGTGATAGAATCCTAGTAGGATACCACATGTTATTTAATTGGTTGTCAAGTAATAATGGTTGGCCCCCTTCTATAATAACTATGTGATGTAACAAGTGTTCCTTGATCATAGTGATCTCTTAATAAAATTCTTTTACTTCTTTAAGATTGATCAAGCTTTCAAAGATAAGAGCGACTAGGAAAGAAGTAGTATAAATGTGTTTGTCTCCGGAATCAAAACGTGTTTGTGATACTACGGTTTGTGCAATTATTAAAAGGTTATAGAACGCCAGCGAGTAAAAGTATAGACCGATTAGTATTATAAATAGGAGATAGTAACGCTTACGAACTAGCAAAGAATGAGTATCGAGAAGCGAAAGCTGTAGTGCTAGAAGGTATGATGAGAGTCTGTGTGACAGACTTAAAAAATTGGAAAGATCGCTTAGAATGGATGGAGTTTTTTTACGATGATATATGATATGTTAGTATCGGGATATCGTTGTATGAGACTTTTTAGGAAAGAAGATGTCGATCTCCCTTGTATCGGGATGAAGTTGGAAAGCGCAAGATGCTCGGACCCGCGATGGTCCCAAGAATATAATAATTTCAATTTGAGGATGGTTGGTAGCAGCCCAAGATGGATAGAAGAAGTATGTTGATTTGACTTGAAAGGATAAAGGGTATGAAGTAGGGGACCTAGTGTTGTTAAAGGTATCCCCTTGGAAAGGATTGATGAGGTTCGGAAAGAAAGGAAAGCTAAGTCCATGATTTATTAGACCTTTGGAGATATTAAGACGTAGTGGGAAGTTATCATATAAACTAGCCCTGCCCCCGAACCTGCAGCAAGTTCATAACGTGTTCCACATATCAATGTTAAGGAAGTATGATCCGGGTGCCAGACACATAGTGGAATACGAGCACATAGACATGCAACCAGACTCAACCTATATGGAGCAACCAGTAAGGGTTATGGATCGAAATGAGCAAGTGCTTCAGAACAAGGAGATCAAGCTAGTCAGGGTTTTGTGGCAGAACCACAATGTCTAAAATCGATTTGAGAGTTAGAAAGCGCAATTCTAGAAAAGTATCCTCAACTATTTTCTATCTGATTCTGTGACCAAATCATTTTAAGGAGGGGAGACTGTATTAACCCCAATTTTTGGGAATTTTTGTAATCCTGATGAATAGTAACTTTTTGTTGATTATGCTGATTAAGGAAAAGTATCAGACCATACTATATAGGATTACTATTATAGAAATTATGAGATCATATTAGTATTCCATAAAGTAAATGAGTGTATGTAAAGGTCATCAGAATTCGAATTCGAATTCGAACACTTTGGTTTTTTCCCAAAAAATCCACCATATACCAAAAGAATTAAGTATAAGGTAATATGATTAAAAGGAATTCAATTCAAGGATTATAACAGAGGGTCGTTAAAGGAAATAAGATAATAAGAAGGGTTTAGGGAAACCCAAGTAATAAGATCCCGAATATGATCCCTCAAACGGACAACGAGAACAAAAGTTAAGCAAACCGTAAAATGAATAAGCGACAAGCTTGTATAAGAAGCAGGGTGATTGAACAAATGGACTAGAAACAAGGTGACATCATCAAACCATGAGATGAAGACATGTAGAAGGGAAATGAGATCATCAAGATGATGTAAGAAAGTTAAAGAGATATTTATGCAAGATTGATCATGGACCAAGTATTTTAACCATTTGTTTAACCATGGTTAAAGCTTAACCAAATAATTAAACACCACATAAATAACAAGGTAAAAGGCAAGAAACAATTTTCTCTTCTATCTTCATCTTGCTTCGACTTTTTAAGAAAAGAACAAGGAATAGAAATTCAAAACCTTAGCTTCACTCAAGCATAAATCTCAAGGTTAGTTTTCATGGATTCTAAATTTCATAACTTAGCTATGGTATGATTTTGATTGATTCCAAGGATAACATAGCTGATTAATTCACCAAAGTTTAGGGTGAATAGTGTTTTCAAATTCTTTGTGTTCTTGATTTCATTTGCAAGATCAAGGTAGTATAAGGTTAGATCAAGGTTCTTTTAGGCTCCCTAGAAACTTTGCACCCTACAAGCAAGGAGGAAGCTTCAAACCCTTTAGTACCAGATTTAAATGTTGAAGTTTTGAGATGGTTTGGATGAATGAGTAGTAATTTGAATGATAAGCATGATTTGAACTTTGTTTGATTAAGTAGTTTAGTTGATTTTGGAGATAGTATGATATTGGATTGGATTGAGATTTTTGAGCTCATTTTCACTACAATCAGTAGCCTAGGTATGGATCTTAAGTTGTTGATGATTTGTAGTTGGATTAGTATGATTTGGATTGGTAAAATTTGGGAATTATGTAAACATAGTCGTCGTAATGTTCGTCTTCCTTTAGACTTATTTGTGCTTAATCTTCGTACCAGAACACCCACTGTTATGAACTCATCATTTCCATGATTAGCTAGATTATGTTTTAAGCTTCACTTTGATATGAGTTTCACTTTGATCCGATTTATGATTTAGGAGAAATGACCGTTTTAAGTAACGACATTTCGTGAATGAACCCTTACCCCGCGCGTAACTTTCAGACCATGTTTAAGGCCCTTAAAAGACTAATCGGGACACAAAACAATTATGTAAAATGGATTATACAGTTGGTAAAGTCCTCGCGAAAGAGTCACCTTAGAATGTTTAACGGATAATTTTATAAAAATGGTGGAGCTGAGGGTTCTCGAGCAACTAGTGTAAATCCTTAAGAGTAGAAGCGAGCGTTAGGGTATGCATGAGTAAAGTTTATTTTCATAAGCGACCGAGGATTAATTCCGGCTTATGTTGTTGTGCATAGGTTACTAGACCCACTCTAAGCTTATGAGTAAAGTTTTGGGATGCATGCACGTGTTATTCTTTAAATATATATATATATATATATATATATATATATATATATATAAATATATATGCATGCACGTGTTGAAATCGTGATATTCACTTATCAAATACAATTGCTTTGAAGTAGACCTTATAAACTGCATAATACATATACTAGAGATAAGCAATATATGTGTATACCTCTGGTATAGGGAACCCAAAAATGAATATTTTTCCTAAAATCGGGAGGCGAGGTTCCCGAGTATATTATATATAGTTTTCTATAACTATTAATCGAATAAGGTATATTCGATAGTTTTGAATAATAATCAAAATTATTTTCGGTTATTTAAATAAAGATTTTACTTTCGTATAAGTATATCTTTCGTAAATTATTATTCATTTCAAGTATTAATTTCAAAACTTTTACTTCATTTATTTTTATAAAAAGTTATTTCCTTATTGCAATACTATTTAAAGAATAATATTCAGATATCTTTTAATGTTTTAAAACTGATTTATTTTATTAAATCATCTTTCCTCAAACGTTTTCGAAAAAAATTCAAATCTTCAAAATGATTTTAAAAGTTAGAACGGATCCCAAAACTCATTTTAATTTAAATATTTCCTTTCGTGGGGGGAATTTAAATACTCACTCAAATTCTTAGGGATCCGACTTCGTGGTGTAATTTTGTCAAAACGAAGTTGCTGGTTTGATAAAATAGTTTTTGATTACTTGCCCAATATTCGGGAAGTAAGTCCATCAAAATGTGTCGGCATAGGCGACAAAGACCGGGGTACGGTCTATCAAGTGTGTAAGTGGTTGGGGTACAGTCCATCAACGCGTAAGTGGCTGGGCGACAGTCTAGCATGAGGTCCCAATGCGGCCAGGGTGATGACCGACGAGGAATTCATCCATCTATTAGTAGAGAAGTGACTTGATTGATATCTTTGCCTGATCAACAAGGTATCGGGTTTATGCCAAAGCTTTCCTCCTTCCAAAATTATTGGGTATTACAACTCTGTTTATACTTTTCATAACAGAGGTTTTCAATGAGTGTATGGTATATATATATAAATGGACTTAATGAAGTATCTCATAACTTCATTTCTTTTAAATGATATTTCGAAGATCTATTATATACAAGTTTTATCTTGTAGCTTCCTCTATGTGATGAACTTTTGAAACTAATTATACTTTGAACAGTGGCAGTTCAAGTAGTTTTCAGAAAAAATATAAGTATGTTGGAATATTTTGTAACTTCATCTTTTAAACTTATATTTAGTAAATGATTATCTTATGCATAAAAAGATTTTATGAAAGTCATCAATAAAGATACTTTGCAATAGCGAACAAACTATAGATATATTTTGAAAATATATATTTTTGAGTATTTTGCGACTTCGTCACGTTAAGATATCAACTTAGTTCATTTTTTTCTTGACCAAGACTTTCATAAATACTATGAGAATGCTCATATATCCTTAATTAATACACATGTTATTTTGGTGAGCTGTTTTGCCCACCCTTGCTTCATTTATTCATCACACAACAACAGCTAGACAAGATGGACATGACCAAGCTCCCAATTAGCGAACGGATAGGAAACGTTCTGCAGTTTCTGGTAGGCGTTGATGTCGCTATGGCTGAGGTAGGAGCTACCAATAGGCTAGACTTTCAACTTTTGATGTACCAGACTTATGTATATTTATTAATTTTAATAATGGCAAGTAACATGTAAATTTATTCAGAAATCCTTTTGAGGTGTAATAACGTATAATTATGGATAATATGACTTGTATTATTTTCGGTTTTCATCTTTGAGACTATAACTTGTGATGTGTGTGTATTGTGGGGTCACAGTACGTAGTAGTTGGTTGTTTATTTAGATTAAGTGTTATTAATGAAAATGGAACTCGTGACAACCTGGATCCTCAACCCCGGATTTGGGGGTTTTACATGATCGACCGACCAACTGATAATTATAATTTTAATATTTTATTTATTATAAAATAGTCTAGATTTAAGTTGAAGTTCAGATCAAAGTATACGAATTATGTTTAATACGATATTGATTTTGTTCTATCTCGTATAAATAATTTACATTATTGTGTTTTAACTCGAGGCCCATTGCACAAACAAATCCAACTAATTTTGTTTGTTTATTTTAATTTTTTTTTACGCATAAATTAATAGGATAATTTTTTTAGTCTGGATAAATAACATATATGTTTTTTTTGTCGGTCGAATTCTGTTTTTATTTTAATTTTTTTTTCATTTTGGATAAATTGTATAACATTTGTTTAGACTGGATGAATAATATATAATATTTGTTTTAATCCAATTTAATAGTATAATATTTTTAGCGAGGATCTATAGTATCTTAAACTGAGGCACATTATGCCAACCAAATTTAACTAATTATATTTAATTTATTTTAAATCTAAATTTAACTCTGATAAAAAATATAATTTGTTTTAGCCCCCGAATGAAAAGTGTAGATTCTTTTGTATTATCTCGAGGTCATACCGAGCAACAAATTAATTTTTGATAGTATAGTTAAATATATCTATAATATTTATTTAAAGTTTAAATAAATTGGTTAATATAAATTAGAATTCAAATTATTTGAAGAAATTGATTTTAACATTAATTAGACTAATATATAGTTTAATATGAATTAGAATTAAATTGTTAGAGAATACTTTAATATCAATTAAAATTAGAATTAATCGACCGATAATATCACTTAGAATTAGAATTAACCAAATGATCAACCAACCAACCAAATTTATAATATTTCGTGTATTATAATATAGTATAGATACGAATTATGCTTTGTTTGATATGAATTTTATTTTATCCTGAATCAATAATTTAATTTATTGTGTTTTAACCCGAGACCCATTACATCGACAAAATTTAACTAATTAATTTTAGTTTCATTTTAATATTTTTATTCACTGATTAATAAAGTAATTTTCTTTTAGCATGGATAAATAATATTTATGATTTTTTTTATTTGGTCGAATTATATGTTGGTTATAATTTTTTTTTACTTTGGATCAATTGTATAATATTTTTTATCATGGATTAATTTTATATATTATCTTATTTTAACTTAGTTCACTTATATAATTTTTCAGTCGGATTAATAGTATTTATTATTTGTCATATCATGAGGCACATTATATAATAATAACTGAATCCAACTAATTAAATTTAGTCTACTATAAATTTTATTTTAGTTCGGATCAATAATATAATTTGTTGTAACCCATATGAAAAGTGTATATTATTATATTTTATCTCGAGACCCTTATACAAAGCAACAAATTATTTTTTGATAGTATTGATAAATATATATATAATATCTATATATAATAGATATTATAATATATTTTTTATAGTTCGATTATATAGTATCTAATCTGGTTTGATTTTTATAGTAAAGATTGTTTTATAATTAAATAAAATTCAAATTAGTAGAATAAATTAGTTTCAATATTAATTATAATAAATTTTAATATGAATCAGAATGTAAATTGGTAAAAAAATTGATTTTAATATTAATTAGAATTATATAAAATTTGATACAAATAGAATTTAAATTGATAAAAAAAATCAATGTCAATTATAATTGACCGACCAACCACATCGGTACATAAAATTATTATTTGTACATGACCATCATCTGATTTAATAGTTCCTTGTTAGATATATTTGTGATGTCATGTCTAATCTGATTTTTTTAGTTTCAGAACTTAATATCAGGACTTATCAGGACTTACTGGAAATCAGGATTTACTGAAGACATGAAGATATAAGAACTTAAGATATCAGAACTTGTGATATCAGAACTTAAGGAAGGATATGCTTCAGAAGTAAAGTGCGGCTGATTTCTAGGAGAGGATCTGGATTAAACAAAGGAAGATATGATTTAGGAGTTGGACGACTAGAAGACTTATAAAAAGATAATATCTGATTGGTATATTTTAGGAAGAGATATATTTCATATCAATTAGAAGATATATTGTAACTGTGTACTATATAAACACAGTTTAGGGTTTATACTATATGTGTTATCATTCATGAGAATATTATTCTTTGTAACCCTAGCAGCTTGTTAGATATATTTGATAATGTCATGGCTAATATGATTTATGTTTAGATTTCAGATCTTACTTAACAGGACAAATCAGTACTTAACCATTAATCAGTACTTATACTGGAAGTCAGGACTTAAGGATATCAGTACTTATATTATCAGGAGATAATTATCAGAAGTTAGATATCAGAACTTAAGTGTTGAAGGACGTTCAAATAAGGACAGTAGCTGATTAAAGGAAAGAAGATCGAGATAAACATAAGAAGAGATATGCATGAAGAAGGAGTTCCGTGAAGAATGGAATACTTGGAAGAAAAGATATCTGATTGATATATTTTAGGAAGCAGAATTATATTCCATATCAATTAGCGATTATCTTGTAACTGTGTAGTATATAAACACAAACATAGGGTTTACACTATAAGTGTTATCATAATCGAGAAGATTATTTATTATAACCCTAGCAGCTCTCGTGATATTTGTTCATCACTGAGAGGTAACAGTTCCATACCGTAACAGAGTTTATTATTTCAATAAAGTTTATTTTCTGTTACTTAAGATATTAAAGTTCGATTTGATTGTATTATACACTGTATTCACCCCCTCTATAGTGTGTGTGACCTAACAAGTGGTATCAGAGCTAATCTGTTAACACACATACAGTTAAAGATCCAAACACAATCATGTCTGACACAGAAACTCCAACTAAGCCTACCAAAACTGAAGAACCTCCAAAGACACAAATTCAAAGTCGGTATGAGACTATCAGAGTTCCCATACTGAGACCATCTGAATATCCCATATGGAAGGTAAGGATGACCATGTTCCTGGAAGCAACAGATCCAGAATACCTTGATAGAATCAAGGAAGGGCCTCACAAACCAAACAAGCTCGCTGTTGCAGTTGCAGGTGAAGCAGCAAAGACCGTACCAAAGGAGAAGAGTGATTATACTGCTGAAGATATAGCATCAATTGCTAAGTATGCTAAGGTACGACACTTACTGCATAGTGCCATTGATAATATAATGTCAAACAGGGTAATCAACTGCAAGACTGCTAAGGAGATATGGGATGCTCTGGAAACAAGGTGTCAGGGAACTGACACAATTAAGAAGAACAGGAAGACAATACTCACTCAAAAGTATGAACATTTTGACTCAAAGACTAATGAGTCATTGAATGATTTATATGATAGATTTGTCAAACTTTTGAATGATTTGTCATTGGTTGATAAAGAGTATGATCTTGAAGATTCAAACCTTAAATTCCTGTTAGCTCTTCCTGAATGCTGGGATTTGAAGGCAACGACAATAAGAGACAACTACAATCTTGATGAAACAACTCTTGATGAAATCTATGGAATGCTCAAGACTCATGAACTTGAGATGGAACAAAGAAGCAAGAGGAAAGGAGGAAACTCAAGGACATTTGCTCTTAAGGCTGAAGAAGAATCCCCCAAAGCAGCTTCCTCAAGGAAAGACAAGGGTAAAGATCTTTTAATAAAGTCTGATACTGAGTCATCAAGTTCTGAGAGTGATGATGACTCAGATTCTGAAAGCTTTCCTGAGACTGATGCTGATGAGGAGATGATGAAGCTGTGTGCTCTTATGGTGAAAGGTATCACAAAGATTGCATACAGGAAGTTCAGGAAGGGAAAGAAGTTTTCCAGGAAAGGCATAAGTTCTGATAAGAAGAATTTCAGAAGATCTGAAGGCAGAGGAGGAAAGTCTGACAGAGAAGATTATACAAATGTTAAATGCTATAACTGTGGTGAGAAAGGTCACATATCTCCTGATTGCAAGAAGGCAAAGGGTGACAAAGGCAAGGCTCTTGTCACAAAGCAGAAAAGCTGGACAGACACCTCAGACTCTGAAAGTGAGGAGAACTATGCATTGATGGCAAATGCTGATAAAGAAAGTGCTGAGAGCAGTTCTGAAGCTGCTGAAAAAAGGTACCTCAGACTACTTATGATTTTCATACTGATGATATTAATGAGTTGAGAAGATATCTTAAAACCATGTTTGTTAGTTATAGAGATCAAACTTTAACATGTGAAAGATTAACTTCTGAAAATCTTGCTTTTAAGAAAAGAAATGATTTCTTAGAAAAAGAGTTAGTTATGTTCCATCAAACTCAGAAGGATAGAGATGATGCTTTTTATGTTAGGGATGAAGTGCTAAAAATGAATGAATCTCTAAAAACTGAGTTAGAAAAGGAAAGAGAGATTATCAGGACTTGGACTAACTCTGGCAAAACAACTCAAAATTTGCTAAGTAGTGGAAACTGGAAAGAGGGCTTAGGTTATGGAGAGGATAAGAATGATAAAGGAACTGAAGAAATTACGCCTGTTGTTAAGCAAAAGCCAAAGTTAAAACCTGTTAAGTTTGTAACTGTAAAGTCTGAAAATGAGAAATCAGAAGTTAAAGAGGAATTAACTTCTGACAAACTAAAACAGGAAAAGACAGCTGAAGTAAACATAGGCTTAATGACAAAGAAGCAGCTTAAGCATAAGCTGAAAGATGTTAAGAATGCAAACAAGGTAAAATCGCCTAGGAAAAATAGGAATGGAAAGGAAGGTGTGAATAAAAGCAATGATTATAAACCTGTTCCTGATGCTCCTAGGAAAACATGTCATAACTGTGGAAGTTCTAAACATCTGGCTTCTTTTTGCAGGAAGAATAAGAATATTAACTCCTTACCTTCAAAATCAGGATTTAAGAGTCAGTCTGTTAGATACAAACCACAAAATCGTTGTTTTCATTGTGGTAGTGTATGGCATTCCATTTATACTTGTAAGGAATATCATAGTTTGTACTATGATTATTATCAAATAAAACCTTCTTTGAAGAAATTTCCATTGTTCCTTCTAGTATAAATTCTAATTCAAAGTCTGATAGTGTAAGTTCTGATAAGAAAAATGTTAACATAAACTCTGATGCTAAATCCGCTGCAAATGTTAACAAACTTAATAAGACCAAAGGATCCAAGCAAGTCTGGGTCCTTAAAACTAATAATTTGTGGTCTTTGTGATTGCAGGGCAACAGGAAAAATATTCTAGTTCTGGACAGTGGATGTTCAGGACATATGACTGGAAATAAGGCCCTGCTATCAGACTTTGTGGAGAAAGCTGGCCCAAGTGTTTCTTATGGAGATGGCAACATTGGAAAAACATTGGGATATGGCAATATCAATCTTGGAAATGTCATAATTAAAGAAGTAGCTCTGGTCTCAGGACTTAAACACAATCTGCTGAGTATAAGTCAAATCTGTGACAGAGGTTATCATGTTGATTTCTTTGAAGAACACTGTGAAATTGTGAGTAAATCTAAAGGAAAAGTTGTTCTGAAAGGATACAGGCGTGGTAACATTTATAAAGCTAAGCTTTCAACAAGTACTGATGGTTCTGCAATTTGTCTGATGAGTAGAGCATCAATTGAAGAAAGCTGGAATTGGCACAAGAAACTCTCTCATTTAAATTTCAACAATATAAATGAACTGGTCAAGAAAAATCTTGTGAGAGGACTGCCAAAGTCAGTATTTGCTCCTGATGGCCTTTGTGATTCCTGTCAGAAAGCCAAACAAAGAAAATCTTCATTTAAGAGCAAGACTGAATCATTAATTCTTGAGCCTTATCATCTACTACATGTTGATCTATTTGGTCCAGTGAATGTCATGTCTATTACAAAAAAGAAATATGTGTTGGTCATAGTGGATGAGTTCACCAGATACATATGGGTGTATTTCTTGCACACAAAAAGTGAAACTGCATCTATCTTGATTGATCATGTCAAACATCTGGATAAATTGGTCAAAGATTCTGTGAAAATCTTAAGGAGTGATAATGGCATTGAGTTCAAGAATTTGATAGTGGAAGATTTCTGCAAAAACCATGGAATAAAGCAGGAATTTTCTGCTCCTGGAACTCCACAGCAAAATGGAGTTGTTGAAAGGAAGAATAGAACTCTCATTGAAGCTGCACGTACAATGTTTGAAGAAGCAAAGCTTCCAACCTATTTCTGGGCTGAAGCCGTGCAGACTGCTTGTTTTACTCAAAATGCAACACTCATTAACAAGCATGGAAAAACACCATATCAGATGGTGAAGAAAAAGAAGCCAAATCTGAAATACTTTCTTGTATTTAGATGCAAGTGTTTTATTCTCAAGACTCATCCTGAACAGCTATCCAAGTTTGATCTAAAAGCTGATAAAGGAATCTTTGTTGGATATCCACTTTCCACAAAAGCCTTCAGAGTCTATAATTTAAGAACAAAAGTGGTCATGGAATCTATCAATGTCTCTTTTGATGACAAGAAGATTACTGGTCTTGAAGATTTCATTGACCATGATCAGCTGAGATTTGAAAATGAAGACTCAAATTCTGATACTGAAAATCCTGACAATCTAAGTCCTGATACTTTAAATTCTGATGGATTAAACTCTGATGTTATTGAAACTGTGGTGACTACGTCAAAGGAAGATGCACCTATGCAGGGGGAGCATTCTCAAGATCTTACCACATCTCAAGAAACATCAGAACATACATCTGGCTCTTCAAGTTCTGATTCGTCAATTTCTGATAAGCCAAGTTTTGATAGTGCTGAAAATCTAAATACTGAAGAATCCAACTCAGAGAGCATAGTTTCAGGGGGAGCATCAGAAAATGAAAATGAAGACAGCATGGATCATGGGGGAGCATCCAGTTCTAGAGAAAACCTTCCATCTGCAAGGAAGTGGACAAAATCACATACACCTGATTTGATAATTGGAAATCCTGATGCAGGTATCAGAACTAGAACAGGTACTTCAAATGAATGTCTTTACAATTCTTTTCTCTCTCAGACTGAGCCAAAGAAAGTGGAAGAAGCTCTTCAAGATGCTGATTGGGTGCAAGTAATGCAGGAAGAGTTAAATGAATTTGAAAGAAACATAGTCTGGACCCTAGTACCAAGACTAAAGAATAGATCTATTGCTGGTACAAAATGGGTATTCAGAAACAAAACTGACAGTGATGGCATAAATACAAGGAATAAGGCAAGGCTGGTTGCAAAAGGATATTCTCAACAGGAGGGAATTGATTATGATGAAATATTTGCACCAGTTGCTAGGTTAGAAGCCATAAGGATATTTTTGTCTTATGCTGCTCACAAAAAGTTTACTGTCTTTCAAATGGATGTGAAAAGTACTTTTCACAATGGAGAATTGGAGGAGGAAGTATATGTTGAACAACCTCCAGGCTTCGTAGATTCCAAACATCCAGATTATGTCTACAGGCTTGATAAAGCACTTTATGGACTTAAGCAAGCTCCTAGAGCATGGTATGAGACTTTAACTCAGTTTCTTTTAGAAAGTGGATTCAACAGGGGAACAATAGACAAAACACTGTTCTACCTCAACCATGGAAAGGACTTACTTCTGGTCCAGATTTATGTTGATGATATCATTTTTGGGTCTACAAATGACAGACTTTGCAAGAAGTTTGCCAAACTGATGCAGTCAAGATATCAGATGAGTATGATGGGGGAACTTAGCTATTTTCTGGGCCTTCAAGTCAAGCAGAATGAAGAAGGCACTTTTATTTGTCAAACTAAGTACACCAGAAACTTGCTGAAGAAATTTGGAATGCAAGATTGTTCAAGTGCATCCACTCACATGGCCACTACAACAAAACTGGATAAGGATACTGGTAAATCAGTAGATATTACTAATTACAGAGGTATGATTGGCTCTCTACTTTATCTAACTGCTAGTAGACCTGATATCATGTATGCTACCTGTCTTTGTGCAAGATTTCAAGCAGATCCAAGAGAACCTCACTTAACAGCTGTGAAAAGAATTTTTAAGTATCTTAAAGGAACAACTGATCTGGGATTGTGGTATCCTAGAGAATCAGATTTTAAACTAATAGGTTACTCAGATGCAGATTTTGCAGGTTGCAAAATTGACAGGAAAAGCACAAGTGGAAGCTGCCAATTCCTTGGAGGCAGATTGGTTTCTTGGTTCAGCAAGAAACAAAAGTCAATTTCCACATCAACTGCAGAAGCAGAGTATATTGCTGCAGGAAGCTGTTGTGCACAGATTCTTTGGATGAAGAATCAGTTACTAGATTATGGGTTAACATATTTCAAAATCCCTATTTACTGTGATAATCAAAGTGCTATTGCTATGACAGGTAATCCAGTTCAACACTCTATGACAAAGCACATCAGCATCAGGTACCACTTCATAAGGGAACATGTGGATGAAGGTACAGTGGAATTGCACTTTGTTCCAACAGATCAACAACTAGCAGATATCTTCACAAAACCACTGTGTGAAGCCACTTTTACAAGATTGGTAAATGAACTTGAAATGGTTTCAGGTTCTTTTTCTAAATCTGCCTAGTTTTGTTCTGATGCATCAGACTTTATGATCAGTATTTACAGAATGTAATCTCTTTGTGTATTCTGTGATTAATTGATAAATGTTTTTAAGTACTGACTGTTGTCTGATATATGTTTCTAAACTCTGATAAGTGATATGTCTGTCTAAGTAACCATTCAATCCTATGAGGATAACTGTGCTAGATACTGACCTAGTAGTCTTCAATAAACAAATGATCCCATGTAAGAAGTAATTATTTCTGTGGAAATTTTATGACACAAGCAAATTCTGATAATTGAGCTTAGTTGAGTTTACTTTGTGTATCTTATTACTAAGTCACAAATTAGAATAATGCTACTCATCTATTAAGTTCTGATACTAGTAAAACTGCTGAATGTACTAAATGCTGATAAACCTCACTTATCAAAAGAAAAACCAAAAGGATCAAAGAATAAAATCAGGTACTCCTTTGAGATCTAGAGTAAAAATGTGGAAGGGACGACCCAAGTGCATTGCTGGTATTAAGTAAATATGCATTAGAAAAGCAAAATATTTTCTTGGTGACTTTTCACACTCTATGATTACTGGAGAAATACTCTGATAATAGCATAAATTCTGATAAGCAGTCGTGACTCACTTACACTGAGAAGCCACTGTAAAATAGAATTTAAAAAGATGCATAAAATTAGCAGAAAACAGTTGAGGTGGACTCAAGCATGAACTCATTCATCAGTAGGTTTCAGGATAATGACAGCTCTTTAGCAAAATTTTAGTTATGCCTTATTTCTAAGATGTACTGAAGTGAATCAGACTTTACTCTTTGTCTGCTATTTAGCTTAATGCACACACTAACCACTCCATATGAATGATGAAAATCACTGTGATGATCTATGTTGTTTTAGATGAACAGTCATTGTGTCACCTTACACTAATTCTGAGGACAAGTTCTGGTTGCATATTCTAAAGATTAAGTTCTGAAGAGTATAACTCAGAACTTGTATGAGGATTTACTCAGATAAGCATTCCTTTTTCGAGTTAAGAAATTATGTTCTGATGACTGTTAAGTTCTGATATAAGTCTAAGTTCTGATATTACAGTCTAAATTCTTTACTTGACTTATCTGTGGATAAAATTTGATAACAGTCTCGGTTCAAACTAGAATATGTTGAAGTGGAAGATTAATAGTCACTATGGTTATGGTTAATGGTATTCGTACTTGAACAGTCTACTTTTACTTGTTACTTGTGCGCATTAAACCATGTTTTCTCTTTCCAATGAATGTTATTCTTTTTTTCAAGTCTGGGGACACGAAGAAGAATTAATTCTACCTGTCAGCATTAAATTCCTTTGCGTCTCCTGGCATTCACTTGCCTATATAAGCAACCACTTCACATCAGCTTTCCCATCAAATTCTTTCTCATAAACTTACCTTCATACTTTTTCTTTCAAAAACACAATGGTCAGATACAACATGTTTTTGAATTACCAAACATTTAATATGGAGCTAAGCTGTGCTGATTGGCAGCAGGAATGACACGTCACGGCCATTCCTGAGGAGATATGGGACTCTGTCCCACGGGAGGTACTGAACCACCTCCTGTTCTTCTATATGGATTACCATCGCCATCTGGAGCGATTGGAGGAGGAAAGGTTGGAAGCTCTTCGCCAGCAAGAGCGAATCATCCGACTCGCCATTCTGTTTGTCGAGAGTAGGAAGAAGAAATGATTTATTTTCTTCTTCCTGTTTTTCTTCATCATCAGCCTTGCCCTGCTTCTTGAGCTAGGACTAAGGCTGTTGATGTTAGGTTTAGTAGCTTAGGGAAATCTTGTATAAGTACTGATGTAATTTCAATTTCATGAATGTATTCTCTTGATATATTAATGAAATTTGTTTTTGTTTCAAGATTTTGTCTCTAAGTTATTGTTATTGTGTAATGCATTGATAAATCCTGATAATTATTCATATTCTGATGACCATATAAATTCTGTTTTAATTTAAGTTCTAATTTTCCTTTATCAGTACTTACTCATATAATTTATCTTGGTCATTTTCACTTGATTTCTTTTCAGAATATTAATGATGCAGTGAAAAATAATTAAATCAGTGGGAACCGTTTCAATTTTGAATTAAAACTATTTCACCTTGATTAATGGAATATCTGAGTAAGTGGAACGGTTTTTCCTTGAAAACAGGCAAGTGGGTAAGTAATGATTACTATTTTCTCGAGCCCAGTAATTATCCGTTATTACTGCATGTCTGACAGGTGTCCCAACGGTTACTTTTTGTGTATAAGTAACAGAGAGAAAAGATTGTCAAATCTTTTATTTACTTTTCTCTTTTATCTCTCTCTCTTTACTTTCATCCTTTCTCATCTACTGACAATTTTTCATATAGACATTTTTTCAAACACAATACAAGCAACCGTATTTCTCTCAAATTTTAATGGCACCCAAGGACATAATCTTCCATGGAGCAAAGTTTGTTCCTAATAACTTCTCTGCAATACTCAACACGTCAGAGGCACCCTCTGAACTTCATTTCATTCAGGACTTTCTCACTAATTCTGATATTGGGTACGTTTTAACTGAGCCTGAATCAGTCTCTGGAGTTCAAGTACTGGAGTTCTGGAGGAGTGGAGTATATGATGATGGTGGTGCTCAAGGTTCCCCGAGTATTATCTTTTCATCAGGGGGAAATAAGTATGTTGTGACTTTGTCTACGGTTCGACAAGCACTGCAGATACCTGAGAACTGTGTTTATTCTACGGTTGACGAACCAGTTCTTCAGAACATGATGGCCAGTATAGGATATGAGGGAACATTGGCAAAACTTGGAAAGTTGAAGAGATCTTTCATGAGGAGGGAATGGAGTTTCTTCTTTGACTGCATTACCAAGGCTTTCGCCAATAAATGCTCAAATTTCGATGCAATTCCCATATTCAGCCAACAAATCGGGTATGCTCTTATAAATCAAACTGATTTTGATTATGCAACTGTTGTCTTAGGTTTTATTGGGGATAGGATGACAGAAGATCGCAATACTGTATATTTTGCCAGATTTTGTCAGCTTATTTATAAGTTCTGTTGTAATCAGCCCCAAAATTTTGGTGATTTAATTCCATCCTTCAGAATTGCTAAAAGAGCTTTCACTGACTTATTATCTACTGATAATAAGAAGGCTGTGTTAAGACCCCTCTTAATACCTTTATCTGTCAAACAAGCCTTGATCACCTATGACCCTGTTAAGTACACTGCACTTTTTCATAGATGTTCAACCATCAGAACCTCATCCCTCAACACCTACTGTGAAGCCTTCATCTTCTAAATCTAAGAAGACAAAGACTGTTCCTAAAACTCTTCAGAAGAAAAGGAAAATTGCCTTGAGAGATGAATCTGATACTGAGGACTAGGTTCCTTCTTCAGAATCTGTTGTAAGTGAAGCTGAGAAAAAGACTTCTCAGAAGGATTGTGGAATTGGGGGATCTAGGCTTCTCAAAAGGCTTAGAAGAATGACAGTTCCTGAAACTCCCAAGGAATCCAAATCAACAACGAGATACAAGAAACAGAGGGCAAAAAGGCCAGTTTCAGATGATGACGAGGAAGCAGCTAAGGAAGGGGATCAGGAATCTCTGATCTCACAAGACAAGGAATTTGCTACAGTCACTTCTTCTCCATCAACTTCATCTAAGGAAGCTGTTTCTGAAAAGGCTACCACGCCATCTGTGTCTCCTGTTAATCCAGGCACAAGTACTGATATTGATGTTCAAAACTTGGTTGTGCCTGAAGTAATTCTCTTAGAAGCTCCAACAACAACTAATCCTTCAACAACACCTGTTACTGATGCTGTTCAAACTCCAGAGTTATCTACAACACCTTCTCTGCATCAAGATGTTGATGCTCAGACTTTAGGTGAGCATCAGGATATGGCTGTTGATCAGAACTTAGAACCAGATCAGCAACTAGAGGATGTTGAAGCCTCCATTGCTACTCACACTGTTGTTTTATCAGAAGATACTGATTCCGTAAGTTCTGATGCTGCAAATGCTGGAGATACTGGTGATGCTGCTACAAATGCTGATGCTGATACAGCAGGTCCTTCAGGACATGCTCCTCAACAAACTAATCTTAAGTCTGAACTTGTTAAGAAGTTTGTTACCAGAGAAGCACCAGTGCCTTGGAGTGAAACTACTGCAGGACAGAAGTGGACTAAGGAATGGAACTCAGTCACCTGTGTTCCAACTGCACAGAATCTGGCAGAGCAATTGACAAAAGCTGATGAGATGTTAAATATTGATGATTTCAAAACACAGCTTAGAGTCACTGCATTGAGTACTAAACATTTACAAGGTCTTCATTCAAATACTCATGCAGAGTTACATCTCTTACGGGAAGAACTAATGAAGCAAGAACAAGTTCACAAGATTGATAAGAAAAAGTTCTTCCAACCTACCTTTGACAGGATTGCTTATATTGAGAAGACTCAAGATAATCAACAAGCTCAGATTGATGATATTCTAAAAATCAAGCTTCTCAGCAATCACAACTTAATGAAATCCAATCTTCAGTGGAATTGCTTGTCTCTCTTCTATTACCTGCTGATGCCAAAAAGGGGGAGAAAGTAATTAAGTCCAAATGCAAGACTGACAAGACACTGAAAGGGAAGGATGATGGAAAAGATGATCGAGGAAGCTCTGGAATGGGTAGAGGTCATAGTCAAGGTAGAGGATTCACATCAAGACAAGCTGAAATCACAAGTCACAAGACAAGTTCTGATACTGGGAAAAGGATAAGTTCTGCTACTGGTAAAAGGATAAGTTCTGATGAACTTTTAGATCTTGATGAGGAAATGTCAAGACAGTTATTTCTTCAGGAAAATCCAGGAATGGACTTGGAGAGTTTAATGGAAGAAGAAGCCAGGCTTAAATCAGAAAAAGTCACATCTAAATCTGAAGCTTCTGGTAAAAAGCCACTTCCAAAACTCAAAGGCATTGTGATCAAAGAAAGGACACATTATGAAGCAACATTGGCTAGATCACAACCACAGATAGATCCAAGATCCAAGGGTAAAGAAAAGGTTGGTGAACCTATCAAGGTTTATGTACCTCCTGAGGATGAAGAAATTACTGATGAAAAGGATGATCTTGCTCTGACTTCAAGAAAAGTTCTTAAAACAACCTCTGACATAGCTCAAGTTGTTCAGAGTCAAGAAATTGTAAGTTCTGATATTCAAAAGAAGCAAGTAACCTCTGACATAGCTCAAGTTAACTTGATATCAGAAGATAGACCAAAGACACTCCTACCAGGATTCACTAAAGCAAAACAGACTCAACCTTTGAAGACTACTGCAAGTGGTTTTGAAGCTAGAGTAGTTACTGGAAAGGAAGCAAGAGATAAAACTGGATTGGGAAGTGCTGATGAAAGGAGAATACAGAACACTACCAATGATCCAACTTCCTTGAGTGAACCAGGTATTGGAGCAACTCCTGAGAGATTGAATCAACTGGAATCTGTACAAATGGTTTACCATACCTACTTGAAAGAATACATCTTGTTGTATTTCATGACAGATGGTAGGGTTTATCATATAAGGCAAAATGCCATTCCGTTGAAGTATTTTGAAGAATTGGAGCATGTACTATTCTTACTTCAAGTGGATGACAGATTTACAGGGACTGCTGCAAACTATTTGAAGGATCAGATTCAGAGACAGAAAAGGCTTTATTCTGTTAAGTTTGACAGCACATACGTTCCAAAGTACAGAGATCACAAGGGTGATATAGTTAAAATGAAGCCCAATTCTGCTCAAATTATAACTACCTTTCTAGGGTACAGGGCTGTGGAATTCAATCTTGAGTCTGATAAAGCTTATTTGATCAGACTGGATCAGGATATAAGAAAAGGAAAGATCAATGATCTCAGAGCTGCAATCTTTCAAATTGGTGAAGATACTACAGAGCTTAAAGATGCCAAAAGGAGAATGATTGATGAACTTAGATATGCTGAGAGATGTTTGTTGAAGAACTATCTTAGAACAACTCCTGACATCAGAAAGATCAGATAATGAAGCCAAGTCAAAGATCTACAACTCCTTAAATTCTGATATTTGTACAGACTGAAGTTGTTATCAGAAGTTAAATATTGGTAAAGCTTTAAGGACTGTAAGTTGTAGTTATCTAGTCTAATTCTCATGCATTTGTACTTAATGTTTTTGACATCATCAAATATCTGTTAAACTTGTATATTATGCTAATTTACAAGTTGGGGGAGATTGTTAGATATATTTGATAATGTCATGGCTAATATGATTTATGTTTAGATTTCAGATCTTACTTAACAGGACAAATCAGTACTTAACCATTAATCAGCACTTATACTGGAAGTCAGGACTTAAGGATATCAGTACTTATATTATCAGGAGATAATTATCAGAAGTTAGATATCAGAACTTAAGTGCTGAAGGACGTTCAGATAAGGACAGTAGCCGATTAAAGGAAAGAAGATCGAGATAAACATAAGAAGAGATATGCATGAAGAAGGAGTTCCGTGAAGAATGGAATACTTGGAAGAAAAGATATCTGATTGATATATTTTAGGAAGCAGAATTATATTCCATATCAATTAGCGATTATCTTGTAACTGTGTAGTATATAAACACATAAATAGGGTTTACACTATAAGTGTTATCATAATCGAGAAGATTATTTATTGTAACCCTAGCAGCTCTCGTGATATTTGTTCATCACTGAGAGGTAACAGTTCCATACTGTAACAGAGTTTATTGTTTCAATAAAGTTTGTTTTCTGTTACTTAAGATATTAAAGTTCGATTTGATTGTATTATATACTGTATTCACCCCCTCTACAGTGTGTGTGACCTAACACAGCTCTTAGTGATATTGTTCATTACTGAGAGAGTAGTTTAACCTACTGTAACAGAGTTTATTACGATTGAATAAACTACTACTTTGTGTTCTAAATCGATTTGATTGTATAAACACTATATCCAACCCCCTTCTATAGTGTTGTGTGACCTATCAAGTGGTATCAAAGCATCTCTGTTGATATACAAACAGTGAGATCCAGTTTACAATCATGTCTGACGAAACATAAACTCTACCTAAGCCCACCAAAACTCAAGATACTCAAAACAATCTAACCCACAGTTGATATGAAAGTATTAGGGTTCCCATACTGAGAGCATCTGAGTATCCTATATGGAAGGTAAAGATGGCTATATTTCTGGAAGCCACAGATCCATAATACCTTGATAGAATTAATGATGGACCATATAAGCCTACCAAGCTTTCTGTTGCAGTTGCTGATCAACCAGTAAAGACCATACCAAAGGAGAAAGGTGATTACACACCTGAAGACATCTCATATATTGTCAAGGATGCAAGGGTAAGGCATTTACTTCATAGTGCAATTGACAATGTCATGTCAAACAGGGTAATTGGATGCAAGACTGCAAAGGAAATATGGGATGCTTTGGAGAAAAGATGCCAGGGAACTGAAGCCATCAAAAAGAATAGGATGACAATACTCACACAGGAGTATGAGCACTTTGACTCAAAATATGATGAGTCACTAACTGATTTATATGACAGATTTGCCAAACTCTTGAATGATTTGTCAATGGTGGACAAGGAATATGATCTTGAAGATTCAAATCTTAAATTCCTTTTAGCTCTTCCTGAAATTGGGATTTGAAGTCTACTACCATAAGAGACAACTATGACCTTGCTGAAACTACTCTTGATGAAATTTATGGTATGCTCAAGACTCATGAACTTGAGATGGATCAAAGGAGCAAAAGGCATGGAAGAAAGTCAAAGACAGTTGGACTTAAAGCTGAGGAGGAATCTCCTAAAGTGGTTGTCTCAAAGAGGGGTAAAGGAAAGGCTCTTATCATACAGTCTGATTCAGAGTCATCATATACTGATGATGATGATTCAGAATCTGAAAATTTATCTAAAGTGGATGTTGATGCAGAGATGATGCAACTGTGTGCTCTTATGGTAAAGCGTATCACAAAGATAGCCTACATGAAATTCAGAAAGGGTCAGAAGTTTTCCAGGAAAGGTGGAAGTTCTGAAAAGAAAGGGTTTAGAAAGACTGAAGGCAAATGAGGAAAGTCTGACAGAGGAGACAACTCAAATGTCAAATGCTACAATTATGGTGAAAGAGGCCACATCTCTCCTGACTACAAAAAAGGAAAAGGTGATAAAGGCCAGGCACTTATCACAAAGAAGAAAAACTGGGCAGACACTTCAGATTCTGAAGAAGAGGTGAACTATGCTTTGATGGCAAATGCTGATAGCAGTTCTGGAACTGCTGAACTAAAGGTACCTCATTCAACTCTTGCTTTTCATACTGATGATATTTCTGAGCTAAGATTATATCTTAAAACCATGTTCATTAGTTTTAGAGATTATAATTTAGAAAATGAAAGTTTAAAATCTGAAAGTCTTGCTCTTAGAAACAGAAATGACTACTTAGAAAAAGAGTTAGTTATATTTTATCAAACTCAGAAAGAAAGAGATGAGGCTTTGTATGTTAAAGATGAACTGCTAAAACTGAATAAATCTCTTAAATCTGAACTAGAAAAGGAAAAGGAGATAATCAAAATTTGGACTAACTCTGGAAAACCAACTCAGAAAATCTTAGAAAGTGGAAATTGGAAAGAAGGAATAGGTTACCTAGATGATAAAGAAGAGAAGGAAACTGTGTCATCTAAACCAAACTTTACCAAGAAAGCTGAAAAGCCTAAAGTTAATCCTGTCAAGTTTGTGTCAAATTCAGACAAGTTAAAATCTGAAAAGATGAAAGACTCTAAAACAGAAGTCAAAGAAAAGTCAACTTCTGACAAATTAAAATAGGATAAACCAGTTGTAGTAAACATTGGCTTAATAACAAAGAAGCAGCTTAAGTATAAACTGAAAGAGATTAGAAAAGTGAACAAGGTAAAGGAAGCTAGGAAAAATAAGAATGGAAAGGAAGGTGTGAAAAAAGCAATAATTATATGCCTGTTCCTAATGCTCCTAGAAAGAAATGCTATAATTGTGGAAACTCTAACCATCTTGCTTCTTTTTGCAGGAAAAATAAAGATATAAACTCTTTACATCCTAGATCAGGAGTTAAGAGTCATTATGTTAGATTTAAACCATAAAATCCTTGTTCTCATTATGGTAATTTATGGCATTCTATTTATACTTGTAAGGAATATCATAGTTTGTACTATGATTATTATCAAATAAAACCTTCTTTAAAGAAAGTTAGTGTAATTACTTCTAGTGTAAATTCTGATGCAAAGTCTGATATAAAGTCTGATAAAAAGCATGTTAGCATAAACTCTGAAACTAAATCAGCTGCAAATGCTAACAAACTTAAAAAGGCCAAAGGATCCAAGCAAGTCTGGGTCCTTAAAACTAACCAATAGTGGTCTTTGTGATTGCAGGGTAACAGGAAAAACATCCTGGTTCTGGACAATGGATGTTCAAGATATATGACTGGAAATAAAGCCTTGCTATCAGACTTTGTGGAGAAAGTTGGCCCAGGAGTTTTTTATGGAGATGGCAACATGGGAAAGACTCTGGGATATGGCAATATCAATCTTGGGAATGTCATAATTGAATCAGTAGCTCTTCTCTCAGGACTTAAACATAATCTGCTAAGTGTGAATCAAATATGTGATAGAGGTTATCATGTGGATTTCTTTGAAGAACACTGTGAAGTTGTAAGTAATTCTACAGGCAAAGTGGTTCTGAAAGGTTACAGACATGGTAACATATATGAAGCCAGACTTTCAACAAATTCTGATGGTTCTGCAATTTGTCTGTTAAGCAGATCAATTGAAGAAAGCTGGAATTGGCATAAGAGAATCTCTCATTTAAATTTCAACAACATAAATGAGCTAGTAAAGAAAGATCTTGTGAGAGGACTGTCAAAATCAGTATTTGCTCCTGATGGTCTTTGTGACTCATGTCTAAAGGCAAAACAAAGAAAATCTTCATTCAAGAGCAAAACTGAATCCTCAATTCTTTAGCCTTATCAGTTACTGCATATTGATCTATTTGGTCCAGTCAATGTCATGTCCATTGCAAAGAAGAAATATGATATGGTTATAGTGGATGAGTTCACAAGATACACTTGGGTGTATTTCTTGTACAAGAAGAATGAAATTGCATCTACTCTAACTGATCATGTCAGACAGCTGGATAAATTAGTCAAAGATTCTGTTAAAATAATAAGAAGTGATAATGGCACTGAGTTCAAGAATTCAATCATGGAAGAGTTATGCAAAGATCATGGAATAAAGCAGGAATTTTCTGCACCTGGAACTCCACAGCAGAGTGGAGTTGTAGAAAGAAAGAACATGACTCTTATTGAAGCTGCACAAACTATGCTTGATAAAGCAAAGCTACCAACCTATTTTTGGGTTGAAGCTGTGCAGACTGCTTGTTTTACACAGAATGCTAAACTCATAAACAAGCATGGAAAAACACCATATGAGATGGTGAAGAAAAAGAAGCCAAATCTGAAATACTTTCATGTATTTGGATGCAAGTGTTTTGTTCTTAAGACTCATCCTGAACAGCTGTCAACATTTTATCTAAAAGCTGATAAAGGAATTTTTATTGGATATCCACTTTCCACAAAAGCCTTCAGAGTCTACAATTTAAGAATAAGGGTTGTCATGGAATCTATCAATGTATCTTTTGATGATAAAAAGATTACTGGACTTGAATATTTCAATGATCATGATCAGCTGAGATTTGAAAATGAAGATATAAATTCTGATTCTGTAAATTTTGATGACCTAAATCCTGATCCTGTAAGTTCTGACGGGTTAAATTCTGATGTCATTGAAACTTTGGTAACTACTCCAAAGGAAAATGCACCTGTTCAGGGGGAGTAAGCTGATGAACATACCACATCTCAAGACTCTCAAGAAGCATCAGAATCAGTCACTTGTTCTTCAAAATCTGATTCATCAAGTGCTGATGAGCCAAATTCTGACAATTCTGGAAACTCTGATTCTTCAATTCCTGAAGGATCCAACTCAAATTCTGGAATCTCAGAGAGCATAATTTCAGGGGGAGCATCAGAAAATGCTGATGGAGACAGCATGGATCATGGGGGAGGATTTAGTTCTAGAGGTCAACTTCCATCTGCAAGGAAGTGGACTAAATCACATACACCTGACTTAATAATTGGAGATCCTGAAGCTGGTGTCAGAACTAGAACAGCAACATCAAATTAATGTCGATATCATTCCTTTCTATCTCAGACTGAACCAAAGAAAGTGGAAGAAGCTCTTCAAGATGCTGATTGGGCGCATATAATGCAGGAAGAGTTAAATGAATTTGAAAGAAATAAAGTCCAGACCCTAGTGCCAAGACCAAAGGACAGATTCATTGTTGTTACAAAATGGGTGTTCAGAAATAAAACTGACAGGGATGGCATAATTACAAGAAACAAAGCAAGGCTGGTTGCTAAAGGTTACTCTCAACAGGAGGGTATTCACTATGATGAAACATTTGCTCCAGTTGCTAGATTGGAAGTCATAAGAATCTTTTTGGCTTATGCTGCTCACAAGAAGTTCAAAGTCTTTCAAATGGATGTGAAAAGTGCTTTTCTCAATGGTGAATTAGAGGAAGAGGTATATGTTAAACAACCTCCAGGCTTTGTAGATCCAAAATTTCCAAATCATGTCTACAAGCTTGATAAAGCACTTTATAGGCTTAAGCAAGCTCCTAGAGCATGGTATGAGACTCTGACTCAATTCCTTCTGGAAAGTGGATTTCACAGAGGCACAATTGACAAGACTTTATTCTACCTCAACCGTGGAAAGGACTTACTTTTGGTACAGATATATGTTGATGATATCATCTTTGGCTCTACAAATACAAAGCTTTGTGAAAGATTTTCTAAATTAATGCAGTCAAGATATCAAATGAGTATGGTGGCAGAACTTAGCTATTTTCTGGGACTTCAAGTCAAGCAAACTGAAGAAGGTACTTTCATAAATCAATCCAAGTACACCAGAAATTTACTCAAGAAGTTTGGAATGCAAGACAGTTCTACTGCATCAACTCCCATGGCCACTGCCACCAAGTTAGATAAAGATACTGGAGCATCAGTAGATATTACTAACTACAGAGGTATGATTGGCTCTTTACTCTATTTAACTATAAGTAGACCTGATATCATGTATGCTACCTGTCTTTGTGCAAGATTTCAGGCCGATCCAAGAGAACCTCATCTAATAGCTGTTAAAAGAATTTTTCAAGTACCTCAAGGGTACAGCTGATCTAGGATTGTGGTATCTTAAGGAATCAGATTTTAAGCTAATAGGTTACTCAGATGCAGATTTTGCAGGATGCAAAATAGACAAGAAAAGTACTAGTGGAAGCTGCCAATTTCTTGAAGGCAGATTGGTTTCTTGCTTTAGCAAGAAACAGAAATCAATTTCCACATCAACTGCAGAAGCATAATATATTGCTGCAGGAAGCTGTTGTGCACAGATTCTTTGGATGAAGAATCAGCTACTGAACTATGGGTTAGAATTTTCTAAAATACCTATTTACTGTGATAATCAAAGTGCTATTGCTATGACAGGAAATCCAGTTCAACACTCAATAACAAAGCACATCAGTATTAGGTACCATTTTATAAGGGAACATGTGATGGAAGGTACAGTGGAATTGCATTTTGTTCTAACAGATCAACAACTAGCAGATATCTTCACAAAACCACTATGTGAAGCTACTTTTACAAGACTGGTAAATGAACTTGGAATGGTTTCAGGTTCTTTCTCAAAATTTGTTTAGTTTTTGTTCTCATACATCAGACTTTATGATCAGTGTTTACAGATTTTCTTATCTCAATGTAATATGTGCTTAAATTGTTACATATTAAACACTGCTTGTTATCTGATGTGTTCCAATAAACTCTGAAAGTGTTTTGAATATTCTGTGACTATTCAATCCAATGAGGATTATCTTGTTAGATGCTGACTTAGTAGTCTTTAACAAACTATGTATCCCATGTTTGAATTAGTTATTTATGTGGAAATCAATAACACAAGCAAATTCTGATTTTGATCTTAGTCAAATTTACTTTGTATATCTTATTACTAAGTCACAAACTAGATTATTGCTTCTTATCTGTCAAATTCTGATGTCAGTAAATCTTAAGGATGAACTACATGCTTGATAAGCCTCACTTATCTGAAGAAAATAAAAGAAAAGAAAAATTGAAATTAGGTACTCCTTTGAGATCTAGAGTAAATATGTGAGAGGGAAGATCCAAGTGCATTGTTGGTATTAAGTTATATGTATTTGAAAAGAAAATTGATTTTTCTTGGTGACTTTTCACATTCTCTGATTACTAGAGAAATATATAGATAACAGCATACATTATGATGGCAGTTGTAACTCATTTACACTGTGTAGCCACTCTCTAAAGAATTTCAAAAGATGCATAAAATAAGCATAAACAGTTGAGGTGGATTCTTGTATAACTTTATTCTACAGTAGACTTCACAATTCAAGACAGATTTTAAGCATTTTTCTTAGTTATGCCTTATTTCTAAGATATACTGAAGTTTATCAGAGTTTAATCCTTATCTGATCATTTGCACATACACACACTATCACTCCATATAAATGATGAAAATTACTGTGGTGATTAAGTTGTTTCTGATAAATAGTTAAGTATTATATGCATAAATTCTGAGAACAAGTTCTGATTATGTTCCGATGATTAAACTCTGAAGATACCAGTCAGTATTTGTGTGAAGAATCACAGAAAAAGTCATTCACTTTTTGATTACAGAAGCCATGTTCTGATGACCGTTAAATTCTGATAAGAGTCAAGTTTTGATGCAAACTCTGATGCTTACGTGTCATATTTTAATTACTTGACTTATTTTTAGTATTTACTGTAACGGTTATATTTTACAGGAAAGTAATTAAGTGAAGATAAAAATAGTGATAATCATTTGGTTAATGGGTTGCGTGTTTGTTTTGGTAACCGCATGTGAGCAATAATTACTGCATGTTTACCGTGCCAACTAATAATGTTTTGACTGTTTATATGCTGCCAGGTGTAAAATGTTGGTTTTACTTCCAAAAAGAGCCGTTGAGTGGAAAGAGTATAAATATTAGAGATAGAAGATTATCAAATCTTTTAGCTTCTCTCTTATCTTATCTCTCATTTCTTTTCTCTCCCTCTCTCTTTTTCTCTCTATTTTCTGACGGACTTTCTTACAGGCATTTTATCAAACACCTTGCAAACACACAACTTTTCACTTATTTTCTCACAGAAATGGCACCAAAGGACCTTATCTATGATGGAGCAAATTTTGTTCCCAACAACTACATGGCTATTCTCAACAAGGACGAGGCTCCTTCAGAACTTCACTTCATTCAAGATTTTCTTGCTCGAAGTGAAATTGGGTATGCTCTGACCCAACCACAGACTCTCTCAGGCAAGCAAATTCTGGAGTTTTGGAGGTCTAGAGTCTATGATGGTGGTGGTGAAAATGGGTCCCCGGGCATTATTTTTACAACAAAAGAAGATGAGCACTTGGTCACCTTGTCAACTGTTCGACAAGCATTGCATTTTCCAAAAAAATGAATTTACAGTTCACACGTTGGAGAGTCAGTACTTCAAAACATGATGGCAAATCTTGGCTATGAGAAATCTTTGTCCAAGATGGGACAACTGAAGAGGCCCTACATCAGGAGGGAGTGGAGCTTCTTTTTCGACTGTATTACCAAATCCTTTGCGAACAAATGCTCCAACTTTGATCTTATTCCAATCATGAGTCAGCAAATTGGGTATGCTCTTCTTAATCAAACTCATTTTGATTATGCTAGTGATGTGCTAGGTTTTATTGGGGATAGGATGAAAAAGGACCCAAATACTGTTAATTTTGCTAGGTTCTGTCAGCTTATCTACAGTTTTTGTTGTTCTGATAAGCCCCAAAACTTTAGTGAGATAATTGAACCCTTTAAACTTCATAAAAGGGCTTTCACATACTTATTATCAGCTGATAATAAGAAGAATATACTAAGACCCCTCCAAATTTCTCAATCTGTGAAACAATTCTTAGTAAATTCTAATCCTCACATATATAAACCATATATCCTGATGTTGCACTTACACAGCCTTCTACTTCTCAACCTCCACCAACACAGCCTTCCAATACTCAACCACAGTCTACTATCAGAACCTACTATCAACCAGCACAATCCTCTCAACCACAACCATCAGCACCTACTATCAGAATCTCACATCTCAAATCAAAAATCAAACCAACCTCTGGTACTTCTCAAAAGGTGCCAGTTATATTGGGGATAGGACTCAAAAGGCCCAAAACCAAAAGAACTATCTCTGTGCCTAAATCTCCACCAAGGAGAAGAAGAAGGATGATTCTGAGAGATGAATCTGATGAGGATGAACAAGTCCAGGTTCCTGCATCATAACCTGTGACAGTAGAAGCTGAAGAGTCAATCTTCAGAAGGAGAATGAAGTTGAGGGTTCTAGAATTTTGAAAAGGAAAAAACCTTCAAGTTCTGATACAGATAAACTCACTCCTCCATCTAGAAGATCAAGGAAGACTAGAGCAGGTGTGAAAATTACACAATCTCAATATGAAGATGTTGAGGAAGGGGATCAGGAATCTCTGATCTCATCAGAACCTATTGTAATTGAAGCCCTTCCAGCACCTGAAGACACTGTTCAAGACATAGTGATCACACCTCCTATCTCTCCATTTAAAGAAATAACTACAGTTGAAGATTCAGGGTAAGTCCTGAAATTGACATTCACAGGCTGAATATTCCAACTGTCTTGTATCTGGAAGCACCACCAGCAACAGAGTCAATTCCACCTGTTTCTCCAATGCTAAATGCTAAAGTTCCTACTACATCAATTCTGGATTTGGAACCTGAAACAGATGAAATTGTTCCAGAATCTCCTTCAGTTACACACACTCTGGTGTTATCAGAAGATGATGAGATTTTATCAAGTTCTGAAGATAGTGCTTCAGCAAGTGCTCCAGTCAGTGCTCCAATTCTTGAAAAGGAGGCACTACTTAAGTTTGTTGAAGAAGATGCTCTTGTTCCTTGGGAAGAAACTTTTGGAGGAGTTGAATGGACAAAGAAGTGGAATGAACCTGACGTCATTCCTAGATCACATGTTCTGTCAGAACATATTTCAAAAGCTGATGAGTTGCTGACAAGTTCTGATTTCAAGCAACAACTTAAAGTTACTGCTCTCAGTACTAAAAATCTTCAAGGTCTACACTCCAAGACTCATGAAAAGGTTGATAAGCTTCAGGAAAATGCTGATAAGCTGGACCTGATTCTCAAGCTAGACAAGAATAAGTTTATTAGACCAATTCATGAAAAAGTGGAAGCTATTGAGCAAGTTCAAACCAAGCAGCAGGCTCAACTGGATGAGGTCTTGCGAAATCAAGCCTCTCAACAAAAACAACTCAATGAAATCCAATCTTCAGTAGAACTCCTTCTTTCTCTACTCCTGTCAGATGATGCCAAAAAGGGGGAGAAGGTAGTTAAGTCCAAATGCTCAATTAGCAAATCACTGAAGAAAAAGGATGATTCTGAAGATGACCAGGGAAACCCTATCAAGGGCAAAGGTCAAGGTCAAAGCAAGCAAAGCAGCAAAGTTTCTTCATAGAAATTAATTTATGATTCTAGCAAATCTTCTACATAGAAGAATATAAGTTCTGAAGTTGTGAATGCTCAAACTCCGATAGCAAGTTCTGATAATCAAATTCTGATGACAAAGTCTGATATTCTGATTCAGTCTGGAAGTCAAGACTCTCAGAAGTTTTTACAAACTCTGAAGCTTAAGGGAAGGGAGACTACTATCTATTATAAGGATCCCAAGATTCAGACTCTTGATGAAGAAATTGCTAAAAGATTATTTCTCAAGCATAATCCTGGAATGGATTTAGAGACTCTAAAGGAGGAAGAAGCTAGATTTGCTGCTGAGAAGACAAATCCTAAATCTTAAGCTTCTAATACAAAGAAGGCTCCCAAACCTAGGGAGAAAGGTATAGTGATAAAAGAAAGAACTGCCACAGAGATTCCTACAACAAGGACTAGATCTCAAACTAATACTGATCCCAAAGACAAGGGAAAAGGAAAAGTTGGGGAGACAGTTAAGAAACAGGAAATGAAGATTCCTCAAATTCTGATGGTTCCTATGTGCAAGTTGGTTCAAGTCTTTGATGATGCTGCTGCTGAGGATGAAACTGTTGAAACTCTGAAAAGAAGAAAGATGACAGAAGAATCTAAGACAACCTCTGACATAGCTCAAGTTGTTCAGAGTGAAGAAATTTCAGAACAGCAAGCTATAGAAGAATCTGCAAATCCTGAACAAGTCATCAAGACATCAACCTCTGACAGAGCCCAAGTTGATTTGAACAAGATGACAGTTACTGATAAGAAGAAACTCATGTGGAAAAATGTTAAACCATCAGATCCTAAGAAAAGTCAACTGTTATCTAATTTCATGACTGTTGAATTGAATGCCAGAGAAGCAAGAGACAGATCTGGGTTAGGATCAAGCGAAGCCAAGATCAAAACAGGAGTTGAAGTAACTATCAAAGATCCATTTTTATTAACTAATAAACCACTTAAGGAAGTTACACAAAAATACCTTGACAAGGTTATATCTGTTCAAGTGGTACTGGATACTCATGATAAGAGTAAAGTCAAGGAAAAGCTGATTCTATTTCTTAAAGATGGAAGAACATACATAATGTCAGAATCAGATGTGCTGAACAAATCTCTTAAAGAACTCCAGTTCTTTCATTATCTATTGGAGATAAAGTCTGAGGTTACCAGAAGATGGTCAAATTTAATGATGAAGACCATAAGGGATAAAGCCAGAATCTCTAGATCAAGGGTTGCAGAATTTATTCCAAAAATAGTTGAAGATGATGGAAGAGAAATTCCAATGAAGAAGAATTCTGCTAAGATGGAAGTTATTCTGAAAGAGAAATGTCTATGCTACAATGAAGACTCCCCTCATCCAAGGGTAATCAGACTTGGTGATGGATTGGAAAGAAATCATATTTCAACACTTAGGACTGCCAACTACCAGATTGGAAGTCAAGATGAAGAACTGATGCAATTCAAAACACAGTTAGCTCAAGTCCTGAGAAATGCAGAAGAGAAGCTGATATCAAACTTTGTCAAGAATCATTTTGGATTCAGATTGATTCAGTAAGATTGGTAAAAGCTGCAAGGACTGTAAGTTGTAGTTAGTTGTCTAAATAAAGTCTCATTGCATTTGTACTTAAATGTTTTTGACATCATCAAATCTATTAACTTGTATATTTTTCATAATTTACAAGTTGGGGGAGATTGTTAGATATATTTCTGATGTCATGTCTAATCTGATTTGTTTAGTTTCAGAACTTAATATCAGGACTTATCAGGACTTACTGGAAATCAGGATTTACTAAAGACAGGAAGATATCAGAACTTAAGATATCAAAACTTGTGATATCAGAACTTAAGGAAGGATATGCTTCAGAAGTAAAGTGCGGCTGATTTCTAGGAGAGGATCTGGATTAAACAAAGGAAGATATGCTTTAGGAGTTGGACGACTAGAAGACTCGTAAAAAGATAATATTTGATTGATATATTTTAGGAAGAGATATATTTCATATCAATTAGAAGATATCTTGTAACTGTGTACTATATAAACACAGCTTAGCGTTTACACTATATATGTTATCATTCACAAGAAAATTATTCTTTGTAACCCTAGCAGCTCTTAGTGATATTGTTAGTCACTGAGAGAGTAGTTTAACCTACTGTAACAGAGCTTATTACGATTGAATAAACTACTACTTTGTGTTCTAAATCGATTTGATTGTATAAACACTATATTCAACTCCCTTTTATAGTGTTGTGTGACCTAACATTCCTTTCGAGCCAAACCAAGACGATAAACATGTTTTAATCAATATATTTTTTGTATGCATCTGAGCAAGTGATTGTCTGCTTAATTAAATAGTAAAAATTACGTGAAAGGAGAAACCAACGGCGTGCCTGTTTTGATCCTACAAACAACAAAGTAAGGCAGTGAAGATAAGGCAGTGAAGATAGTACTCATCATTAGACAACTAGCATACGATTGTTTCACTTCTATTTCGGAGGTGAATATAAACTTTTTACTAATAATTGATTTGAATTAATTAATAATTTTTAATAAAAGTTTTAAGTAAAGTAAGGGTAATTTGGTAAAGTTAGCGTGTACCAAAAAATAGGTACCATACCAAAATTTTCAATATTTTGCCTTTAATATAGTAGTAATAGATTAGTCTAAAACTCGTGTGATGCACATATTGTTTTTAATATTATATAGTTTTTGAATTTATTTCAAGTGAAAAGTTTAAGCTCTAAAATTTATTTATTAGAAATTTTTTATAATATGATTTGATAATTATTTTAAATAGGCAAGTGTATAATTTAGTGAAATTTTAATTTTTGAAAAAATATCAGTGATTGAAAGATTTAGTTTTGTTTAAATTCATTGTTGTGTTTACAAAAGATAATTATATTTTAATTAAAATATAAGTTTTAGCTCACATCAATAGTAAACAAATTATCTTTACTTTGGTATATCGAACAAATATAACTAATTATATTCAAATTTATTTTGGTTTAATTTTTTTAAACCCGGATCAATGATAAAAAGTTTATGTAACAATAATAAAAAGTTTATGTTAACTCGAATAAAAGTACATATTATTTTATTTTAGCTAGTATAGTTATTTTCTTATTTTAATTTTGATTTATCATGAATCAATTGTATAATATTTTTTAGTTTGGATGAATAACATGTATTGATTTATTTTAGTCTGACACAATTATACTAACTAGGAATCATCTCTATTTTCATTTTATTAAAATAGTTTTAGATATTATAGATATTGAAAAAATCCCGTAATTATATAAACCCAAACATTTTACACACATATTTGCAATCGGGTGAAAATCCAAAATACCCACCATTTGGGGGCTTAGTGCCCAAAATACCATTTGGCGTGACGGAGTGCCCAAATTACCTGTTGAATATGCATGTTCAACATGCGAATTTCATTTTTTTTAAAATTTATAAAGGATACGCATGTCTGACATACATATTCAGTTTTTTGTTTTTAGTGAATACGCATGTACGACATGCGTATTCCTTGTTTTTCAAAAATTGAATTTCAAAAACTGAATACGCATATCACATATGCGTATTCTTTACAAAAAAAGCTGAAGGTTGTATACGCACTGCTATAATGCGTAATCCGTCGGTATTTTGGGCAGTTGAAACTAAAAATGGGGTATTCTAGGCATTCTTTCTTTGCAATCAAACTTTAAATATTTTGCTATTAGAGTCGAATCTCAACGAATTAGTTAGATTTTAATTTTATTATAACACAGATCAATAATATAAGAATTAGCTTTAGATTGAATTGAATTTTAGTTTTAGCGTAGATCAATGATATAAATTATTTTATTTTAATCTTAGGCCCGTTATATCAACCATTTAATTATATTTAGTTTGTTTTTAGTTTTATTTTAGCTCTAGTTAAATATTATTTTATTTTGAAGCCGAATAGATAATATATTTTATTTTATTCTGATGATATTATATCGACCAACGCATTATGTAGTAGGGGGTTTGATAAAATATTTTTTAGCTAGATCTGTAGTATTTATTATATAGTTTTAGCCAGAGATAGTAAGTCTTGGTTTTAGTCTCAAACCAGTTATGTCAACCAAATCCAGGTAATTATATTTAGTTTTTTGTTTAATTTCATTTTAGTGTGGAATGAATATTATTATGTTTTAGACCAAATTGATAATATGTATTATTTTATTTTAGTCTGATGATATTACGTGTGCCAAACAAATTTACTTTCAGTTTATTTTGTTTTACCTCGTTTACTTTTTTTATTTTAGCGTGATGACATTATATCGACAAAACAAATTTGCTTTCAAATTTTTATCAGTCTTTATTATTTTATTTTAATCTGATGCTGCAGATCCAACTAATTGTACGTAATTTATTTTTATTTTTTATTTAGGATTACATCAATAGTATAATTTTATATAATATTATACATTTTTTTTAAATTAAAACCATTAGACATATTAAAAATATATTTAAATTTATTTAATTATATTGTTAATATTAATATATTTTTGGGAGTGTTTTATTTGAAATATTACTATAATTATGGTGACCAGGCCGACTACAAACCAAACTTTCATTATTTTATCTTTAATATAATAGTATACAGATAGATAAAATTCAACTAATTGTACATAATTTATTTTTATTTTTTATTTAGGATTTGAACAATAGTATAATTTTGTTTAATATTATATATAATTTTGTTTAAATCAAAACCATTAGACACATGAAAATTTTATTTGTATTTATATAATTATATTATCAATAGTAATCTATTATGAGAGTGTTTTATTTTAAATTGACTAGACCAACTACCACCCAAACTTTTATTATTTCGTCTTTAATATAATAGTATAGACTAGCCTAAACTCGTGCTATGCACGGATTGTTTTTAATATTATATAATTTAGTGATATTTTATTTTAAAAAAATAAGACTAATTGAAAGATATAGTTTTACTGATATTTTTACGCGTGTTTATGACATATAATTATGTTTTAATTAAAAGGTAAATTTTAGCTTACATCAATAATATACGAGTTATCTAATATCGGCCACATCTAACTAATTAAATTCAGATTTATTTTAGTTTTAATTTTTTAATTTTAGTGTAGAACAATATTATACATTATTTTATTTTAGTCTTAGGCCCGTTATATCAACCAGCTAATTATATTTAATTTATTTTTAATTATATTTTAATTTTGGGTGAATATTATTTTATTTTAAACCTAATAGATAATATATTTTATTTTAGCGTGAGAATATTATATCGACCAACTTATTACATTTCAATTTTTTTTGTTTTAGCCCGGTTCAGTAAATATTTTATTGGCTTGATCGATAATATTTATTATTTTGTTTTAGTATAAGTTAGTAAATCTTGATTTAACCTCACATCCATTATATCAAACAAATCTAGCTAATTATATTTAGTTTTTTGTTTAATATTATTTTAGCCCGGGGTAAATAGTTAAATATATTTTTTTCTCTTAGACTGAATGGATAATATATTTAGTTTTGTTTTAGCATGATGACATTAAATGAGCTAAACGAATATTCTATCAAATATTTATTTCTTGTTTTAGCCTGTTTATTATTTTGTATTATTTTGTTTTATCCTGAAGACATTACATTGATCAAATGAATTTCCTTTCATTTTTTATTGGTTTTTATTATTTTGTTTTAATCCAAGACTAAAAATCCAAATAATTATATTTAGTTTATTTTTTATTTTTATTTTGGATTGGATCAATTGTACAATTTTTTTTAGCCCGACCCGGGTGAATATTATATATTATTTTGTTTAAACAAAGTTCATTAGACATATTACAATTTTATTTATATTCATATAATTATATTATGAATGGTAATCTATTTATGAGAATGTTTTAAAAAAATTACTGTAATTACGGCGACCAGATCGACTATCAAACACACTTTTATTATTTCGTCTTTAATATAATAGTACTAGTTTAAAACCCGTGCGATGCATTGATTGTTTTTAAAATTCTACATTTTTAAAAAATCTACTTTGAATTAAAAATCTTAAGATATGAAATTTATTCATATCCTATTATTTTATTACACTCCACATAAAAATATAATTATTTATTTTAGTTTATCTAATTATTTTCTAGATTTTAATTTTTTTTATCTTTTATAAATTGTATAATATTTTTAGGCCGGGTGAATAGTTTATATTATTTAGGTACGAAGTTATTACACAAACTAACGAATTATTTTAATTCCGTTTTAATAAAAGAGTATTGATATTATAGAGTGTTATACCCAAAATTTGACATTGGATTGACTCGGGTCAAATGCGGATTAAGTGCAGTCAAAACCGGTATTGTATTGTAGAAGGTAAGGACGCGTCCAGGCACAGAGGACGCGCCTACATTTGAGAAGATGTTTTATGGTCTGGTGATGGCGAAGCTTGGGAGTGCATGAGTAGGGAAGGACGCGTCCAACGTTGTGGACGCGTCAACCGTGATGAAAGTACTTGGCAAATGTAGTCTTTTGGCAATGGAAGCTGGAGGACGCGCCCGTCCCTATTAGGACGCGTTTTGTCGCCGTGGCATGCTATAAGAAACAGTTATTGAAGAAACAATGTTGGCTTTATAAAGGTGAGAACGCGCCCAGAGTCTTAGGACGCGTCCTTTGTTTGGTTAATACACTTTTAATGGTGACTTCAGGACAAAGCTTGCATGGAGGGGAGCAGTGGAGGTTATTTTTACTAATGTATTTGTTGCAGGTAATCTTTGAAGAATTCCCTCCTTGAGACGGTCAAGGAGGGGGATGTCCGTGAAAAGCTTGAAGGCCTCCAGGGGTATGCCTGATGATTGAAGGTCTTCTCCTGTATTCAACGGTTGTCCTCATTGGGGATGTGGGGTTAACATTGGTGTGTGCTTTGGGAACTCTGTTCTTGTATTCAACGGGTGTCCTCGTTGGAGAACTTTGGAGTCATCCTGCACTTTGCACCCAAGAGCTTGGGATCACCTGTCCTGTTATCTGGTGGGTTATCCTCATTCGGGGGACAGGGATGCGTCCGGCACTTGGGGTGAACCGTGGCTATACCTGCGTCCGTAAATCAAGGGAGATAGCTGTAGCGGAGTGTTATCCTTGCGTAGGGAGATGCACTATCTGTAAAGTCCTGTGATTACGGATGAGCCTTGGGCCTTCGCGGTTGGGCCTCATAGTTGGACATTCCTAAAGCTAGTGGAAGACGGACTTGGGATGGGCTTCTACCGGGCCTAGGAATAAGAAGTCTAAGCCCATTAGATTTCTTGTTCCACAAGAACTACATCAGGTTTGATCCCTATATAAAGGGTACGTAGGCACATTGAGGGGGTAAGAATTTGAGAGCTGATAAGAGAGCCACCACTTACTATGATCAATCTCAGCCTAAAACAACCACAAACTACCACACACCGCTTGATTTTCTGGCAAAGAACCACCGTCATAGATTTTAATTCCGGCGAGAAACCTCAAACTTTGTTGTTACCAAATTCCTCCATCAACAAATTGGCGCTAGAAGGAGGGGCTGCTGATTAAGATCGTAATCTTGGGAGGAAAAGTTCTTACAATCATGATGGAAGTTCTTATGATGGAAGTGATAACAGATCTAAAGGAGAAGGCGAGGGAGGCTACGCTCGTCACGAACCCTACGTGCCCAGAAATATGGCAGATCCACAGAGAGCTCCGGATGTGGGAGGGACACATCCGGTTCTCATCAGCAATGCTGATATCTTGGGGCAGTTGTACCGCATGGGGGATACTCTTAATAGTTTTCACTCAAGGCTGAATACGGTGGAACGTCGCAGGACAAGGAGAGATCGTCATTTTCCGCGTCGCGGCCACGCCGTGGGGAAGGCGCCCGTAGTTGAAGGAGATGCTCAGGCCAGCGGAGAAAACCCGCGAATCACTCCACGAAGCTTGGAATATTCTGATGATATAGAACCTATTGTGGAGCTTGTTGATGAGGACACGAACGGAAGAGAAAGGCCTCATCTTGTCAATCAGGTTATGCCACACCCCCATAGGTGTGGGTGTACGATGGACGAGCGTCGTCGTGCGGAAAATACTCAGAATCAAGATGAAGAAGGAAGAGACTTTTTAACCTTAAAAAGAAGGCTCTGCATAAGGTTGGAGGATGACGATCTGAGAATGCTACTGGTAGAATGGAAAAAGGAAGGAAACACTAGAGAAGCGAGGCCCCGTGATACAGCGCGTGTGCCCCCTACATACCAAAGGGATGATAGGGTGCGACACCGCGAACACGAGCGTGCCCCTCCGCGAGGAAGGTTCGGAAATTATTACCGAGGCTATCAAAGGAATGGGCGAGGAAGGATGGGATACCAACATGGAAGGGAACCCTACAATGATAGGAGAGATGGCGCGCTCTCCACTGAAGAAGCTCATATCGTTATTCCTGTAGCTTTCCACAGTGCTACGGGCAATGGTTCCAGGACGCGTCCTCATGACCGGGATGACGTGCGAATTCAAGAAAGGTTGAAGAATAATGAGGAAGTACCGCGACGCGGCCCGGAGGAACCCCGCGTGCGGGACAATGTTCAAAATTAAGATGGTAATATACCGCAGTCGCAGCCTCAGGGCGAGGGGCGGCGAGATCCACCGCTACACCCGGAGGGTAATCAAGGGGAACCGCAACAAGTCACGGAGCAACCCCAACAGCCGATTATTCAAATCATTCCTGGAGTAGGGATGTTTAATGTGAACGATCTAAAGAGGTTGCTCAACCATCTTGAAGGAGGAAGAGTAACGGCGACTGCGCAAGCTCCTTCTCCTTTTGCTGCTGTTATGAAGGCGCAATTATCGGCAGGATACAGGAACACAACCAATGACTTGCGTTTTCATGGGAACTCTGATCCTGTAGAATTTCTGGGGCGTTTCAACATTGAGATGGATGTATATCAAGTACCTGATTTGGATCGATGTCGTCTCCTGGCGGCCACCTTTAGAGAAGGCGCTCAGCAGTGGTTCCAAAAACTTGGTCTAGGTGTGATCACATCCTGGGAACAGATGAAAACCTTTTTTTAACCCAGTTTCAAGCTGCAGTGAAGTATACACCGCCAGTTACCATGCTGGCCAATGTGAAACAGAAAGAGGGGGAAAGCTTAACCTCATACTTTAAAAGGTTCAATGCAGAGTCTACTTTGGTGAGGGGCGCAACTGATGAAACACTGAAAATACTTCTTATAGCTGGTCTGCGTGTGGGAACAGATTTCTGGAAGCACCTGCAGGGGAATGACCCTGTGTCGTTAGCCGATGTACTTGCGCAGGCGAAATCGTTTAAAGCAATTGAACAGTCGCTTGCAGAAATAGAAAAGAATGATAACACCCACAACTCTAAGGGGAAATCCAAGAAGAGAGATAAATCCGTGAGCCCGGATTATCGACGGAATGCTAGAAGCCCTAATAGGGTGAACACCGTGAACGCGCGGAGAGAATGGAGCCCACCATCGAACTATGAAAGGAGAGTAAGCAACTACACTCCACTGGCAGCGTCCATTGATCATATCTTCGAGGTGAATAAAGATAGAGGAATCTTCAAAAACCAGACCATCTGACTTCATGGCTGAGTAGAGATAAGAACAAGTATTGTGATTACCATGAGTCTACCGGTCATGACACCCATGAGTGTCGTCACCTGAAAGATGAAATTGAAGAGTTGATCAAGGCGGGATACCTAGGAGAATGGATTGATAAGGTGAAACGACGCAGGGGGAATGATGACAAGGGGAAAGATGAAAGGCAGCCCCCGTGAGATGAAGACGCTGAAAAGACAGCGGAGGTTAAGTTCCAAAGAGCTGATAGTATCAGGGCAATTTTTGGAGGACACCCCTTTGTCGGTGACAGTAGTCGGGCATTGGAAAGAAATGCAAGAGAAGCACGACACCCGCCACTCACCAACATTCATAGTTTGGAAGATAGACCTCCAAAAATATTCAAAGGGGAGTCAGCTGATATTACATTCAAGGAGAGAGAGTCAAGATGGGTACATCATCCCCGTAATGATGCACTAGTAATAACTATGCTTATCGGGGCAATGAACGTGTATTGGGTCTTCTTGGACAACGGGAGCTCTGCGAACATCCTGTATTACAGCACGTATAAAAAATTGGGTTTCCCGGATAGCGACATGTATTTTGAAGATGCACACGTCTATGACTTTACTGGAGAAGCAGTGAGAGTTATGGGTTCGGTTAGGCTTCCCGTCACACTTGGGGAAGGAGCTTTGTCTGTCACTCAAATGATAGATTTCAAAGTGTTGGATCAGGATTCTGCGCACAACGTGTTGGTGGGAAGACCTTGGTTACGGGCGTTCAGGGTGATAACCTCGATACATCACTTGATGATAAAGTTCCCAACACCTAACAGAGTAGGCAGTCTGAGAGGGTCGCAATATGAGTCACGCGACTGCTATCACAAGGCTGTTAAGGAATTCCGCAGGAGAAGATACGAGGGAAAGGGTCTTCCATTTAAGGGTGCGGAGGATATTCATACAAAACCAAGTGGAGAGGTGCATGCCCACTATTTCGTAAAAGGCCTAGAGGAGGAAGAAACCCCTACCACCGGGACCCCTTTTTTGGCGTTGAGTAATGTTTCGAGGATCCGTAGTGTGGAAGAAGTTGTGGTGAACCATATAGAAGAGATCATGCAGAAGGAGGTTAACAGGGAAAAGTTGGAAGGAAGAATTGAGATTTTGCAAAATCTCAAAAATAACTTTAAGGTGGATGCTCCTCAAAAAGAGGACGCGCCCTTGAAGAGCAAAAATGCAATTAAGGTTGTTGCTCCTTAAAATGAGGACGTGCCTCCATACCTGCGTTGCACAAAACCATGCCTTGTCCTAAGGTAGATGCACCCACTCATGGGGACGCGCCCTCGGATAAAAAAATGGGCGTGGAGGACCCCCATGACTTTGATTTTGATTTGGATCCCAGGATTCCTATGCCCGCCGAGAAGATGGGGCCGGCTGAAGACACAATATCTGTTCCGGTTGACAAAGATGACCCGAGCAAGGTTCTGAAAGTGGGATCCCAGTTAGGTGATGAAATGAGGGAAAGTCTTACCCGCTTCTTGATTGCAAATCTCGATATCTTCGCATGAAGTCATTCAGACATGTTGGGAATCAACCCAGGAGTAATATGTCACCGATTGAATATCTTCCTGAATTGTACGGGCATACGTCAAAAACATCGTCCAATGAGCGGAGAAAGGGCGATAGCATTAAAAGAAGAAGTAGACTGATTGTTGGAGTTGGGACTAATCAAAGAATCTTACTACCCCGAATGGCTTACAAATCTAGTGCTCGTAAAAAAGTCGAACGGGAAGTGGAGGACGTATGTGGATTTCACAGATCTCAACAAGGCTTATCCAAAGGATAGTTTCCCGCTCCCATGAATTGATCAGTTGGTTGACGCGATGGCAGGGCATGCCTTGCTAAGTTTTATGGATGCATATTCGGGTTACAATCAGATCCCCATGTATGGTCCCGATCAAGAGCATACATCCTTCATCACCGACAGGGGGCTATACTGCTACATAGGAATGCCGTTTGGATTGATTAACACTGGCGCAACCTATCAGCGGTTGGTGAATATGATGTTCAAAAACCAGATTGGGAGAACCATGGAGGTGTATGTGGATGATATGTTGGTAAAATCCAAGGAGGCAAATGACCATATTGAACACTTGATGGAAATGTTTAACATTTTAAGGAGGTTTCGCATGAAGTTGAACCCACAAAAGTGTGTAATCGGTGTGGAGTCGGGTAAGTTTCTCGGGTTCATCATCAACCATCGGGGAATCGAGGCCAATCCCACAAAGATCAAGGCATTGCTGGATATCAAATCACCCACCAATATGAAACAAGTGCAAAGTTTAACTGGGAGGATTGTCGCGCTGAATCGATTTATTTCCAAATCTTTTGACAGATGCAAGGAATTCTTTAAGGAGATTAAGTTGGTAGGGAAAGACTTCGTATGGACACCAGAATGCGAAGAGGCTTTCAGAAAGATCAAGGAGCAACTGGGAAACCCTCCCATGCTGTCAAAACCGTTAGATGGAGAATCTCTAATACTGTACCTTACAGTATCTAACTATTCAATTAGCGTTGTTCTGGTAAGAGTGGAAGACGGACAGCAATCACCGGTGTATTATGTGAGCAAGCGGATGCACGATGCTGAGACTCGCTACACTAGCATGGAGAAACTGGTTTATGTCCTGATCCTTGCGTCAAGAAAATTACGACCATACTTCCAGGCCCATAGAATTGAAGTCCGTACGGCATACCCGTTACGGTAAGTCCTTCACAAACCAGAATCCTCGGGGAGAATGTTGAAGTGGGCTGTGGAGTTGGGACAGTTTGATTTGGAATATATGCCTCGGACGTCAATTAAAGGACAAGCCTTAGCCAATTTCTTGTTGGAATTTGACTCTGCAGTTGATGACAGAGCTTTGGTGATGTTGTGTCCCCCTCATACAGGGGAGTCTTTGGAGGAATTTCTACATCCCTGGTGGATCTTGCATGTGGATGGGCAGTTAACAATGGGGGAGCAGGTGCGGGTATAGTACTCGTGTCTCTAGAAAGCCATCACCTGATGAGCACAATTTACTTCAAATTTTATGCAACAAATAATGATGCGGAGTATGAAGCATTGATTAATGGCCTAAAGATCGCTTTGAAAATGGGAGTGCGGAACCTAATTGTGAGGAGTGACTCGGAGCTGGTGGTAAATCAGGTGAATGGGGGGTTTCAAGCTCGAGGACCGCGGACAGAGTTATATTTGAGATGCACGCAATGCCTGATTGAAAATTTCAGAGAAGTTAGGCTGGAATGTGTACCGCGGGAGAAGAACAGCAATGCGGATGCCCTGGCCAAAATGGGGTCGCAACAGGAAGCTGTGTTACTGGGATCTATACCCCTAGATATCCAGTAGATTCCTAGTATCCCGGAGGTAGAAATGATGCAAGTAGATGAAGGGCCCAAGGAAATATGGATGACACCCATTCTCGCTTATATTCATAAAGGAACCCTCCCCGAGGATAAGTTCAAGGCTCGGCGACTCCGCTACCAAGATGCAAGGTATGTGGTATACGATGGAATTCTGTATAAGAGGGGTTTCAATCAACCTCTGCTTAAATGTGTTGATGAAGATGAAGGAAATTGTATCTTAAGGGAAGTGCATGAAGGGATCTGTGGCAATCACTCGGGGGGTAGCTCGTTGGCAATGAAAGTTTTGTGCCAAGGATATTATTGGCCTACAATGAAAGAGGATGCTGTAAATTTCATCAGGGCATGCGATCGCTACCAGCGCTTTGCAAACTACTCATTTATGCCAGCGACGCTCTTGACGTCTATGATAAGCCCGAGGCCATTTGCCATGTGGGGGATAGATCTTATTGGGGAGTTGCCCAAGGCTAAAAGGGATGTCAAGTATGCGGTGGTCGCAGTTGACTACTTTACTAAGTGGGCAGAGGCTATGCCATTGGCAACTATCACGGCAAAGAAAATTAGAGATTTTATTTTCAACTCCATTGTTTGCAGGTTTGGTATTCCTTACAAACTTGTTTTTGACAACAGGAAGCAGTTCGGCACAAGGAATTGCGGCAATTATGTGAGGACCTGAAAATTAAGAAGGAGTTTACAGCGGTCTATCATCCTCAAAGTAATGGACAGACAAAGGCTGTGAATAAAATAATAAAGCACACCCTTAAGACCAAACTGGAAGAGCGCAAAAGGAATTATCCTGAAGAACTCCTAAAAGTGATGTGGTCCTACAACACTACTCCACAATCTACTACTGGAGAAACTCCATTTATGCTGACTTACGGCTACGAAGCTATGGTCCCAGTGGAAGTTGGTTCGGGGTCGCTTCACAGAGATCGTTACACGGAGGAGGATGTAGAGGTTAATCACAGGCTTCATTTGGATCTTTGGAAGAAACAAGGGAGAGTTCTCAGTTGAGGCTTGTGGCGTATCAGCAACGTGCCGCAAGGTATTATAACAAGAAGGTGAAGGGACAGCTGCTAAAGGTAGGGGATTTGGTGCTCAGGAAGGTGATGCCAAACACGAAGAATCCCCAGCATGGAGTGTTTTGGAGCTAATTGGGAAGGGCCATATAAGATAAAAGCAATTTTGTGGAAAGGGACTTATCACCTTGAGGATATGGAAGGGAAGCTAGTTCCGCGAGCATGGAACACGGAACATCTCCGAAAGTATTATCAGTAAGGCGCGGCTTTGGCCCCTTACGTACCTCTTTTATTATATACATAGGGCTGTGCCCAGATTATAGATTAGAATTAAATAAAATCCTCCTAGCCTAGGGGGTAGTGCATGTACTACTTACCTTAGAACTAGTTGAAGGATCATGTTTTCGAATAAATTCCCCACAGAGCATAGTAGCCGTGGGACTGGTGCACTTTGGACACCAGAGCGCGTTATTAATGAAAACTTTGAAATTTTCCAAAAGTTATTTGCTTGTTAATTTTCTTGGCTCTTGGACGCGTCCTATCCATAGGGCGCGCCCTGAGTAGTAGTTTTATACGGATGTTAATAGAAGCAGTGACTGTCAAAAGGAACAACGAAACTCAAGTAAAAATGGAACTAAGACGCGTACTATTTCCAAGGACACGCCCAAGTTATCTTGGTTGATGCTCTTTCAGTTTTAAGTTTCTTTAATTTTGGCAAAACCTAACTAAAAGGGAAGACACGTCCTTGCTAAGGACGCGTCCAGACTGAGGGATTAAATATATCTTTAAAAAAAAAGGGTAGACGCGTCAAGATAGTAGGACGCGCCCCTCAGGATTTATGCCTTTTTCTGAAAAGTACAAGTGTAGCATGATATCATAATTATTAAAAATATCCTATCTGGATGATCTAAGGACGCGCCCAATTAAAGAGGACGCGCCCTTCAAGGACATCTACCCTTCAAGGACATCTACTTAACAGATGATGGTAAAAACACAACAAGATTCCAAAGGTGACGCGTCCTAATAGTAGGACGCGCCCTTATCTATGACAAAGCAAAGTTAAGAAAATAAAATGATATGCATCAAAGTAATAAAAGAGAAATATCATAAAAAGTGCAAGCAAAAGGAGTTCCAAGATAATCATTACAAGTTGCAAGGCTTAAAGGGGCCCGCACCCTTAAGATAGTTCTGATAAAAGTTGCATAAATAAAAGGAAGACGCGTCCTAGACAGGGGGCGCATCCTGTGGCTTGTCTTGGTTGTCAGTTGGAGGAGGTTGAATGTTAAGTGGAGAAGGCGCCGGGGACGCGTCAGCTTCCTCCAAGCCTAGAAAAATCATCTTGCTCTTGATGGAATCTGTAGCTCTAATTCTAAAATCACTTACCCATTTCTGGGTGTCCTCATCAAACTTGGAGAAAGAATACTCTGGGTCATTTGTAATAAACCCAGAGCACCATTCCTCGAACCCAGTTGCAAAACCATTTTGATAGACTAGCTTTTTCTCCTCTTTCCACCCATGCAATCTGTCATCGTTTAGAGTGTCAAGCTATAGCTGCATGGTGGAATTTAGTGTGTTAACACTCTCCATCATTTTCTCCAAAGAGGAGACATTACCCTCCAACACAGCTTTTTCCGCCTCAAGACGCGTCTTGTCCTCCTGCAGGCGCCGGATCTCGACATCCTTTTCTTGGGCAAGCAAATTGATGTACTTCTCTAAAGATTTGATTTTGTCTTCAGCCTGGCTCTTTGCAGTGTCAGTGATAGCAAGACGCGCCCTGAGTCTAGCAGCCATGTTGGCACTTTGTCTGGCGTGCAAATGAAGCTCAGCTGCAGCCCTCACCATGGCTTCTTCTGTTTGTTCCTCAGTCCTGAACGTCCAGCTTCGAACTTCATCTTCAATGAAGTGGCCAGCTGAGGACGCGCCCAAATATCGGAGAACAAAAGATTGATCATCTGGTTGTGTCTTTTTTTTCTTTGAGGGCACGTCCTCTTTCTCAGGGATGTCCAGCACAGTAGTGTCAATTATTTTTGGTGGAGGGGAAGAAGTCACAGCAAGAGTGGGGTCTTAACCTTTGGATCAGGCTTTTATTCCCTCTTTTATTTAAGACCGGGTATATAGTTATTTTTTATCCCCTGTCATTATACCTATTAATAAATTATCTTTCAGTTTTTTGTATTAGACTTATTTAATAGTATATTTTTTTGGACCGCGTCAATAATATATATATATATATATATATATATATATATTAAAAAGATGTCTAAAATAATTAGGCCTAAAATATATTATTAATATTATTACCTTATTTTGGACCCCAAGTATAAAAGTTTTCTAAAATAATTAGACCCTAAAATTTATTATTATTATTATTATTATTATTATGGACCCACACATTAAATATGGAGTATTGTACATTGCATCGATATCTATATACATTGTAATTATATATAATCTCAATTAGGAATCTAAACTATTGAATGTCTTCGAGTTCGATGAAAATTCATGGATGTACTCGATGATAATGGAGTTTGATCAAAATTTTAGAGTATTTTAATAGAATTTTACTTAGTTACTAATTTTATAAAAATATAAAAGTGAGCCTGTATCAAAAACAGATACCAACTTCCAAAATTTTCAATGTTTTGGCTATTATATTTTTAATAACTTAGAGTACCTAATATCATGTAGTTTCTTGGATTGATATGCAACCATATATTAAGTCTATTATTTTTATTATATATTAGAATTAGAATATAATAGATAATGATAATTAGGTAAATTTAACATGTACTAAAAAATTAGGTGTCGTCCCAAAAAATTTTAATATTTCATCTTTTATATATTAACTAACCTAAAACCCGTGCGATGCACCGATTGTTTTTAATATTATATAATTTTTGAATTTAATCTGAAATAAAAAAAATTAAAGTTCTGAAATTTATTTATTATAAATTTTTGATAATATGATTTGATAATCATTTTAAATATGCATGTGTATAATTTATTAAAATTTTATTTTTTTACAGAAATATCAATGATTGAAAATTTTAGTTTTGTTGAAATTTATAGGTGTGTTTACAAAAGAAAATTATCTTTTAATTAAAAGATAATTTTTATCTCATATCAATAGTAAACGAATTATTTTACTTTGGTATACCGAATAAATCTAACTAATTATATTTGAATTTATTTTGGTTTAATTTGTTTAAATCAGGATCAATGATAAAAAGTTTATGTATCAATAATAATAAAAATTATATTAAACCGAATAGAAGTACATATTATTTTATTTTAGTTGATATGGTTATTTTCTTATTTAATTTTAATTTATCATGGATCAATTTTATAACTTTTCTAGCCCGGATGAATAACATTTATTGATTTATTTTAGTATGATGAAGTTATACTTATTAAGGAATCATCTCTATTTTCATTTTATTAAAATAGTTTTGGATATTACAGAAATTGAAAAAACCCTTAATTATATAAACCTAAACATTTTACGCACATATCTGTAATCAAACTTTTAATATTTCGGTTATCGGATCCCAGTTATCCCACAATCATAAGTCTACATTATACTTAACAACGAATTAGGTAGAACTTTAATTTTATTTTAACACGGATCAATAATATAAGAATTACCTTCAGTTTGAATTTGATTTAGTTTTAGGGTAGATCAATAATATACATTATTTTGTTTTAGCCTTAGACCCGTTATATCAACCATCTAATTATATTTAGTTTATTTTTAATTTTATTTTAGCTCTGGTTAAATATTATTTTTTAAGCCGAATAAATAATATATTTTGTTTTATTTTGATGACATTATATCGACCAACAAATTATATTATATGTCGGTTTGATAAAATATTTTTTAGCTAGATCGGTAGTATTTGTTATATTATTTTACCCTGAGCTAGCAAATCTTGGTTTTAGTCTCAACCCGTTATGTCAACCAAATCCATCTAATTAAACTTAGTTTTTTGTTTAATTTAATTTTAGCCCGGAATGAATGTTATTATATTTTAGACCGAATTGATAATATGTATAATTTTATTTTAGTCTGATGACATTATATCTGCCAAACGAATTTACTTACAATTTATTTTGTTTTAACTCGTTTATTTTTTTGTTTTAGCCTGATGCCACTATATTTACCAAATGAATTTTTTTTCAAATTTTTTCAGTCTTTATTATTTTATTTTATATAGAGGCTGCAAATTCAACTAATTGTAAGTAATTTATTTTTATTTTTTATTTAGGATTGGATCAATAATATAATTTTATTTAATATTATATATTATTTTGTTTATATCAAAATCATTAGACATATTAAAGTTTTATTTGTATTTATATAATTATAGTAATCTAGTTATTAGAATGTTTTATTTAAAATATTACTATAATTACGGTGACAAGACTGACTACCAACCAAACTTTTATTATTTCGTATTTAATATAATAGTATAGATTGTGAATTTCATTTGAATATTATTATAATTTTACTAACAAAATTTTATCGTTATTTTGATTTTAATATAATGGCATAGATACATAGATAAGTATAACGATACAAACTTCATATGATTACGTGACGATGAGCTGATAATGGACAAAAAATAAATAGATTGTTAGGTAATGAATACAACACAGAGGGGGGTGAATGTGTTTTGGATTATTTTAAAGCTTTTTGAACTGTTATAGATGTGGTGAACAAAGTAATCTAACTTGTAGAGATAAAGTGTTTTAATAGAAATAATAAAACATGCACATGAACACACTATCTTCAAAACTCACTTAATTTTATATTAAAATCAAGTAGGTCTTGCAACAAATTTCTGGGTTCTTTTTGATAAAGAACTCAACTACTTTCTTGAGAGAGTTGCAAGAATTTAGATCTATTTGTTACAACTAAAACAAAGCATCTCGTGTTTACTTTATACAACAATAAACACAGGTTCTACACGGCATGCAATAGTATGTACGAAACCCTACTTTAAGTTAACTAAAATTTTCTATTTCTGGCTTAGTGTATCTTTGCAAATCATGCATGTTTGTGACTTTAATTTTGTTGTGTATATGTTGTGAACTTGATGATTTCATTAACAAAACACATTGGTAGATTTAACTTAGTGAAATATGTAGCACTCGATGGATAAGCAAATATAGTCCCGACGGATGACTCAATATAGTCCCGACGGATGATGATTTGACATCCATCGAGTGAGTAGCTTATGTAATAATAAGTCATGTAGCACATCTCTACATACACCTTTGTATAGATTCTGTAGTAGCATATAAGTCATGTTAACTTTAATTAGATATGCAGAATAGGTTGATTAATTGTACATAGATGATGTCTTGTAATTCTGCATAAATGAAATGAGGTCAAGTGCCAAATAGCTACCCGACGGATGATCAACAAAGCTACCCGACGGATGATCAACAAGGCAACCCGACGGATGATCATGTACCCGACGGATAATCAATTCAAACATCTGTTGACAGTGACAACACAGTCACATGCGTCGAGTGTATGCAAAAGGAATGTGGAAGCCTATTCAACTGGGTTTTTTAGAATAAAGAAGCATTGACATTTCCATGCTATTATGAAGATATTCAAAGATGCTGAAATAGAGTAGTGAAGCAGCATAGTATTAGACTTGATAGGTTTTGTTTTATTATCTTGTCTTATTACTGTGTAATCTTGGTGATATATAAACTAAGAGTAGCAAATAGAACAACAAGAAGACTATGCAAGTATTTTTCTCAGAGAAACATTTGTAAGCTGTATTCTTAGCATTTCTCTGTAAGTTTAGTTGTTCTTATTTGTAAGCAGCTGTGAGCTATTCAAGCTTCACAGAGTTCTCTTGATATATATATATATGGTGGATACATTTAAATCCACCAGAAAGTTTTAAAGACCTGTGTTTTTATTACTTTGTGTTTTTGATTCGTATTTAAATTGTCATTCCGCACTTTGCAACTCAAAACACTGTCATATATATCTTAAGTTAGAACATTTTATAATTCAGAAAAAGTTTCAAGAATTCCATTCAACCCCCCTTCTGTAATTCTTGTTGCATTTTTAGGGACTAACAATTGGTAACATAGCAAGCTCTTGAAGAACAAATAGTTTAAAGATCACAACGAACAGCAAGATGAACAAGAAGGATGTTGGAGTCAATATTCCTTTTCTGGATAAAGACAATTACCATCACTGGAAGGTAAAGATGCATCTTTATTTACTTTTTCAAGATGAGGCCTATGTGGATTGTATAGAGAGAGGCCCTCATGTACCAATGAGAGCTGCAACTGGAAATGAGCCATCAGTTCCCAAGCCAAGGCATGAATGGTCAGATCCTGATATTGAACAAGTCATGAAGGACAAGAAGGACATGAATATTTTGTTTAATGGAGTTGATGGTGACATGTTTGACAACATCATCAATTACAAAACTGCCAAGGAAGTTTGGGATACAATTCAGATTATCTGTGATGGCACTGAACAAGTTAGAAAAAACAAGATGCAGTTACTAATTCAGCAATATGAGCATTTCCACTTTGAAGAAGGTGAAACTCTCACTGATATCTTTAGTAGATTTCAAAAGCTACTAAATGCTCTAAAGCTGCATGGAAGAGTCTACCAAACCAAAGATTCTAACCTCAAATTTCTGAGATCCCTACCAAAAGAATTGAAACCAATGACAGTCTCCTTGAGAAACTTACAAGAATATAAGGAGTTTACACTAGAGAGACTGTATGGCATTCGAAAGACTTATGAGCTTGAAATAGAGCAAGATGAAAGAATGGTGAAAGGGAGAAAGAAAGGAGGATCCATTGTACTAGTTGCTGAGTGAAAAAGAGAAAGAGATGAAGATAGAAGCTGTTGAGTGTACTTCAAAGGTCTGTGAAAATAAGGGCAAGGGGCTAGTAGCAGAAAATGAAGATTCTTTGAGCCAAGATGATATGGAAGACATTGATGAACATCTAGCATTTCTTTCCAGAAGATTTTCCAAGCTCAAGTTCAAGAAGAACTTTGGAGTAGCTAAGCCAAATAGAAACATGGTGGATAAATCAAAATTCAAATGTTTCAAATGTGGTTTGGCAGGGCACTTTTCCAGTGAGTGTAGAAAGTTAGATTCCAGCAAGAAGAAGTTTGAGCCTGTGGATTATAAACAGAAATATTTTGAGTTGCTCAAACAAAAGGAAAGGGCTTTCATTACACAAGATAATGACTGTGCAGCAGATGGTCTGGATGAGGATGAGGATGTCAACTATGTCAATCTAGCCCTAATGGCCAAGTCTGATGAAACAGAGACAAGTTCTTCAAGTAATCAGGTAATCACCATTAACCTTGCACATTTATCTAAAGCTGAGTGTAATGATGCAATAAATGACATGTCTACAGAATTATATCATTTGCGTGTTACACTTAAGTCTCTTACTAAGGAAAATGATAAAATCAAAGAAAACAATTTGTTTTTTAAGTGAGAGGAATAATATGCTAGAGTCTCAGTTTATTGAATTAGAAAAATTGAGAATTGAGTGTAAATTTCTAAGGATGAATTAACTAAGTCCTTGAAGAAAGAAGAGATCTTGAAGAAGCAGCTTGAACGAGAACAGGAGGTGATTAAGGCATGGAAAACATCTACAGATGTTCATGCTCAAATCGCCAAAGTTCAAGGTATTGAGTCCTTTTGTGATGCAGCCTGGAAGAAGAATAAGAAGAAGCTGGAATCCAATTTGGTTGAAGGAGTGCTAACAGATGTGGACTCGACGGATGATGAGAGTCATCCGTCGAATAATCAAAAGGATTATCTGTCGAGTGATATAAACCCTCATTCGTCGGCTGTGAGCAAACCTGTGAGTAAAGCCAAACTTGCCAAGTTAAATGAAAAGTATGGATCAGTTTCCAAAAACTTAATTTCAGGAGAATCTAGTCAAGTGAGGAAGGAGAAGAAAGTGAATGTTGGACATCTATCTATCAAGCAATTGAATGACGGACTAGAAAAGATTGAGGTTAAAACAGAGGCTAAAAAGAAAAACAATAGAAATGGTAAAGTGGGGATTAACAAACATAACAACTACACACCTGATAAGTATGCTCCTAGAAAAATCTGTGTTAAGTGTGGTAGTGTAAATCATCTGTCTGTTAATTACAAAACTGCCATGCCTACTTCCATATATGTGCCACCTTCATTTCCTAACATGAATGCCATGCCTTCTATGCCTATGAATGTTATGTCTACATAGAATATGAATGCACAATTTGCTAATATGCCATTTGCACCTAATCCTTATTATGCTGCATTTAGTATGCCTCAAATACAATTTAGCATGCCCTACTAGAATAACATGTTTACTAGTAGCATGCCATTTTCTGTTAATCAAAATGTGCAAGATAATTCTGTTATAATGAATGGTTTCAAAGGTCCAACTCAAATGACTAAGGATGAATCTGATATCCCCAAGTCAAATGAGATCAAACCTAAGAAACAGAAGAAGAAAGCTAACAAGGCAGGACCCAAGGAAACTTGGGTACCAAAATCAACTTGATTTGATTTTAATGTGTGCAGGGAAACAGAAAGAATACGTGGTACTTGGATAGTGGATGTTCAAAACACATGACTGGTGATTCTACACTGCTCACAAAGTTCAAAGAGAGAGCTGGCCCAAGTATTACTTTTGGAGATGACAGCAAGGGTTATACTGTGGGATATGGCTTGATTTCAAAAGATAATGTCATCATTGAGGAGGTTGCCTTAGTGGATGGTCTCAAGCATAATTTGTTGATTATCAGCCAGCTGTGTGATAAAGACAATTCGGTAACATTCAACTCAGAAGCCTGTGTTATGACAAACAAGAGAAGCAACAAAGTGGTTCTCACTGGAGTGAGAAAAAGGAATGTGTACTTAGCTGACTTACACTCATCAAATGCAGAATCTGTTACTTGTCTTCTCAGTAAAACAAGTCAAGATGAAAGTTGGCTTTGGCACAAGAAGCTATCCTATCTAAACTTCAAGACCATGAATGAACTTGTAAAGAAAGAACTGGTTAGAGGCATTCCTCAAGTGGAGTTTTCTAAGGATGGACTGTGTGATGCGTGCCAAAAGGGAAAGAAAATTAAAGCATCATTCAGAAAGAGACTTGATTCAACAATTGAAGAACCTTTGCAACTGCTACACATGGACTTGTTTGGACCAGTCAATGTGTTGTCCATCTCAAGGAAAAGATTTTGCCTAGTAATTGTAGATGATTTCTCAAAGTTCTCTTGTACATGTTTCCTTAAGTCTAAAGATGAGGCTAGTGAAATCATCATCAATCATATAAGGCAAGTCAACAATCATCTTGATTTCAAAGTCAGAAGAATCAGGAGTGACAATGGAACTGAGTTCAAGAATTCTGTCATGAGAGCATTTTGTGAACAAAATGGGATTTTGCATGAGTTTTGAGCAGCAAGAACTCCACAACAAAATGGAGCAGCAGAAAGAAAGAACGGATCACTTATTGAAGCTGCAAGGACAATGCTTGAAGAATCTAAGTTACCAACATATTTCTGGACTGAAGTTGTAAATACTGCATGCTACACTCAGAATATTTCTCTGGTTAATCAAGCAAAATGCATGACTCCCTATCAATTGTTCAAAAACAAGAAGGCAACTCTAAATTTTCTTCATATCTTTAGCTGCAAATGTTTTATCCTGAGAAATCAAACTGATCAGAATGGGAAGTTTGATGCTAAAGCAGATGAAGGAATTTTTGTTGGATATGCTGTTGGTAAAGCATACAGAGTCTACAATCTGAGAACCAACATTGTTGTGGAATCAATACATGTTGTGTTTGATGATAAAAAGATTGAAGGACTGCAAGATGGAGATTATCATAAAAGCCACAAATTTGATAATGTAGAGATGGTTAGTGATGACAGTGATGATGAAAGTGATCAAGAAATAGTATCAAAGGATAATGCAGAAAAATCCACTACCAATGAAGCACAAAATTTAACATCTGTCAAGTTGTAAAATGCTTTATCCGTCGGGAGACAACCAGCTTCATCCGTCGGTACTCAAAATTCACCATCCGTCGGGCCATCAAAAGAAGCTAAAAGTTAGTATAGATCACTTACAGAAAGTTCCCCTTTCTCAAATCAAAGATCCATTAACTCAGAGGGAGTTTCTAATAATCAAAACTCAATCACACATCAATAGACCAATGAGGCCTCTTCATCTAGAGCTAATCTACCTAAACAAAGGAAATGGACAAAGGATCACCCCTTTGAGCTCATCACTAGTGATGTATCTTCTAGAGTTCAAACAAGGAGAGCAACTCAATAAGAATGTCTATATAGCAGCTTCCTCTCTAAGGAAGAACCAAAGAAGGTAGAAGAAGCTTTGTTGGATCCCGATTGGATTTTAGCTATGCAGGAGGAGCTAAACCAATTTGAAAGGAATAAAGTATGGAAGCTGGTACCCAAGCCCAAAGGAAAGAATCCAATAGACACCAAATGGGTATTCAGAAACAAGATGGATGAAAATGGCATAGTAGTTAGGAACAAAGCTAGATTGGTTGCTAAGGGCTATTGTCAACAAGAAGGGATAGATTTTGATGAAACATTTGCTCCTATTGCAGGACTTGAAGCCATCAAAATCTTCTTAGCTTATGCATCCCATGCCAATTTCAAGGTCTATCAAATGGATGTCAAAAGTGCCTTCCTGAATGGAGATTTGGAGGAGGAAGTCTATGTTAGTCAGCCTCCTGGTTTTGAAGATCTAAATTTTCCAGAATATGTCTACTATCTTTTGAAAGCACTTTATGGACTGAAGCAAGCACCTAGAGCCTGGTATGACACTTTGTCAAAGTTTCTTTTAGAGAATCACTTCACTAGAGGTACTGTAGATAAAACTTTATTCTTTAGAAATGTTAATGGCTCTAGTATACTTGTTCAAATTTATGTAGATGACAATATTTTTGGCTCCAGAGATTAGAAAGTTTGCAAAAAGTTTGCCAAATTGATGCAAAGTAAGTATGAAATGAGCTTGATGGGAGAACTAACTTACTTTCTTGGTTTGCAAGTTAGCGATGGAATATTCATTAGTCAAACTAAATACATTTATGATCTTTCAAAAAAGTTTGATCTAATGGATTGCACATCTGCAAAAACTCTCATGGCCACTGCAACTAAACTTGAATTAAACACTACTGAAAAGTCTGTGGATATTTCAAGTTATAGGGGCATAGTTGGCTCACTTCTGTACTTAACAGCTAGTAGGCCTGATATAATGTTTGCTACATGTCTTTGTGCTAGATTTCAGGCTGATCCTAGAGAATCTCGCTTAGTAGCTATTAAGAGAATTTTCAGATATCTCAAGGGAACACCAAAACTTGGCATTTGGTACCCTAGAGATTCTGGTTTTGATCTAACTGGTTATTCAGATGCAGATTATGCAGGTTGCAGAATTGATAGAAAAAGTACAACAGGAACCTGTCAATTTCTAGGAAATAAGCTTGTGTCCTGGTTCAGTAAAAAGCAAAATTCAGTTTCTACTTCTACATCTGAAGCTGAATATATTGCAGCTGGTAGTTACTATGCACAGATTTTGTGGATGAAAAACCAATCGCTAGACTATGGTCAGTAAGTGGAAAGGATTCCCATTTTCTGTGATAACACAAGTGCAATTGCCATCACTGAAAATCCAGTACAGCATTCAAGAATAAAGCACATAGACATCAAGTACCACTTTATAAGGGAACATGTAATGAATGGTACTGTGGAACTATATTTTGTTCCAAGTAAAAAGCAGCTTGTAGATATATTTACCAAACCACTGGATGAATCCACCTTTTCAAGGTTGGTAAGTGAGTTAGGTATGCTTAATTACTCTTGAATCTTTTCAGATAATTTGCAAGTTGTAATGCAGCCAGAAATTTAATTGATTTTTCAGTCTTGGATGAAATTTTGGCTAAGTCAAAATTTACATCTCGGCGAATGATCATTATCCATCGAGTTCGATCATCCGTCGGTATACAATATGTTAATAAAATCAATTATTTTTCTGGAATACTTTATATCTCGACGGATAACTTATTTATCCTCATCCGTCAAATTGTCTTATTCTTAGCAGTTTATTCTCTGAACATTATCCATCGAGTATACTTACAGCTTGTAAGCATAACACAACGGATAATTGATGGAATTTTTACAGTTTATTTTTTAAACGGCTATTTTGGGCAATTCTTATTGGTTACTTTATTTTACTTTATTATTTTTGACAGTTATTTTTGAGAGCGTATAAAAGCATATTCATTTTCATTACTTTTCTTTTATCATTCTCAAATCATCTGCTCTAACTTCTCTCTTTCTCAAAAGCACTTATTCTCTCTCTGCAAGTTTTTACTCTCTAACAATGGCACCAGTCGTAAAGATCATGTCTCAAACTGGATTTATCTACGAGAAGAACAACTTCACAGCTTTAGTGAACAAGGGGATTCAGCAGTCTGGAGACTACCACAAAATGATGGATTTTGTGAAGAACTGCAAACTCAACTATGCCATGTTGGAATCACCTACCATTTATTGTGAGGTTGTTGAAGAAATGTGGACGACTGCAACATACAACTCAACTGATGAGACTATCACTTTCACTATTAAAGGTAAGGAATTCTGTGTTAATAGTTATATTGTAAAAGTATGTTTCAAAAATCCTGATAATACTGTAACTTATCCACACACAGACACTGACATTGTTAATATCTTAATTATATGGGCTATGCACTCTCTACTTCCAAATTAAGTGAGATTAGGAGATTAGGTCTTCGGAAGGAGTGGAGTTATCTGTGTGATGTAGTTACTAAGGTATTTTCTGGTAAAATTAATAATTTTGATTCAGTTAATATCTCTATGCTCAACATGCTTTACATGCTAGTAACTGATAAATTTTTCAACTTTAGTGACCTTGTCATATTTGAGTTGGGGTTTAAGTTAGGGGAGCTAAATAAGAGGGGTAAAAATGTTTACTATGCTAGATTTTTAATGATGCTTGCTAACCACCTCTCTGAGGATATTGTACTTGAGAACCCAAACAACAAATTAGATTGTTGGGTTCAAGAAAGGAGAATCATTGCATATTTGAACAGGGCAAATCATCACAAAGAGGTGCCACTCTTCTATTTTCCAGTTATGGAGGCACCTCAGGTAAGTGAGGTAATTTCAATTGTCCCTACTCTTCCAGCCTCACAAACTTCTTTGCATTCTAGTGTAGCTATGACAAATGTATCATTGACCCAACAGTTTCCTACCCAAGCTGCCAAACCCAAAATTTCAAAAACAAAGACAAAGAAAGCCCCTTCTGGTGTCTCTCAAAAGATGTCAGTTATAAAATCCACCAAACCAAAAGAGGGGAGTGTAAAGGTGGGTAAGAAAGGTGAGGGACAGGGTGAACATCAAAGAAACCCTAAGGATAAGGTTGGAGAGGTGAGTGTTTCCCATCCTAACCACACTGCAGTTTCCCAACAAACTGCAGTGCTTAAGAAGGATATAAGCTCTTTACTAGTTGCATCCTCCCAAAAGGATGTGACTATTGAACAAAGCTCTCAGCCAAGAGCACAGGCCAAAAGGGTAAGGGACACAAGCTCACCCCAAACTTACACTAGAAATAAGAGATCAAAGACCCGTTGGGATGCACAGGGCTCACACACTGTGCAAACTGGTGCTAAAGACATAATCACTGCACCTTCTCAAAGTCAGGTTGATGTGGCTCCAATAAATGTGGAGTCACAGCCAAAATCTCTAACAATTGAAGCCCCTGAAACACCAAAATCTCCCACACACTCTTTGGATATTGACATGATAAACACATCACTTCCAAATTCTCCATCTTTAACTCTCTTGGAGAAGCCAAAAATCCAAGCAAGTGAGCATCATCTTCTAAATGATTTGTTGGTTCACTTGCCATTTCTTTCTGAAACTGTTGAGACATCTGTGCCAAAATTCTCATCAATCTGCACAGAGTCCACAATAGTTTCCACTCCAAACTCATTCATTTCTGCTCACTCGATGGATATTGTTCATCCGTTGAGTAGTGATTGTATCCCGATGGATAAGCTTAACAGCAGTTATCCATCAGATAGTCAAACTGCTAACCCGACGGATATTCCTTATCTGTCGAGTGTCTCTGCACAACTTCAAATTTCATCAATTATTACAAGTGCAGAAGACTTAGTGGTAGTGTAATCACTCCTAGGATTGAGGGAAGGGAGTGAAATGAGTGAGAGTTTGGGTTGCTCCCAGGAAAAAGGAGAGGAAAAGAGTGAACAAATGCAATCCATTTCTTCAGTATTGGCAAAAGTGAGTGTGAGGAGTTCTACCTTAGATGGTGAAGGTGAGGGTGTGAGGGTGGGGAGCCAAGGTGAGACCTTGATGCAACAAAAGAGAGATCAAGAGAGAAATGCAAGTACAGGAGTGATAAGGATGGAAACCATTGCAAGTGAGTCAATGAATGTCAATGATGTAGAAAGGGAAAGGCTATTTCAACAAGAATATCAAGCTGTTATAGATTCCATTTCCCTGGATGCTGAGACATTTACTCACCCTGTGACAACTTACCAAACTCTAGTTGTACAGGGCAATGAGGACACTGAAAGATTGCTGAACTTGGTGCATACTACACAATCTTTACAAAGAGCAAAGGATGCAATCACTGCTATGCCTTCCAACATAGGCAGTGATTTTAAACTGGATGAAGCTTCTTTTGGGGATGATGAGGAAGACAGCATGGACATAGGGGGAGATGTAGATGTTCCTGCCTGGATGCTTACAAAAGAATGTTCCTACTCATATCTCCAATCAACTCTATTCAAGTTAATTCATGACACCCAAGCAGCCATTCAGGCATCTTCCAATGCTAGCACAAAGAAGCTACTCACAGCACATCTTGAAGCACTCCAGCTGCATAAAATTCAAGCCCTCCAACACAGTCAGAGTGTGGATGTAATCAAGCAGGAAATTTCTGAAGTCAAGCAAGATGTTATAGAAAGGATGCATGCTAGACTCCCTGCAATCACCATGACTGAAATTGCTCAAAAGCTAAGGAAGGAGGCTGATCTCAATAGGAAAGTTAAGGCCATAGACTCAAGACTATCTGCTGTAGAGAAGTCAATGGCCAAGATACTTAACAATCAAGAAGCTCAGACTGCACTACTCCAACAGTTGGTGGCTGCTCAACTCCCTCCCACACAACTTGATGATAACAAAAAGGGGGAGACAGGATCAAGTGAGGGGGAGAAACAACTCAATATTCAAGTTAGCAAAGTAATTGTGCCTACAATTGCTTTCACCAAGCCACCAACTATAGACAGCATTGATCAGATTAATGAAGCAGCAGCCACATTGAGAGTAGCTGAAAAGAAGCAGTTGAGCCCAATCAACTGGGAGAAAATTGATGAGGATATTCAAAAGAGATTTGGGCTAGTAAAGAAGCCAGAAAAATCAGCCATTCATCACTCTCAAGTCAGGAAAATCTCTGTGAATGATATGAGCATGAATAATTTGGAAAGAGGACAGCCATCCTGCATCAAATCTCCAAAGGCTGAGCTAATTTTGAAGACAAAGGTGAACTATCCTAAATCTTCACAAAAAAACCCCTTGAACACAGTGTATGAGACACCAAAGCCTAATGAGAAGAAGCTGTTGGCCAGGTCTATAGCATTCTACAAGGATCCTGCAGATTCAGTTCTAAAAAGCCAAGATTTTTAGAAATGGTAAGGAAATTTGTGTGGTGGCTGGACACCCTCATTTTGCTGAAGCAAAAAGGGAAGAAAAGGCAAGACTGAAGCAAGAAAAGAAGCAAGCTGCTCTAGATGCTAAAAAGCTCAAACAAAATAAGGAGCAAGCTGCTATCGTGGCCAAGTTACAAGCTGTAAAACCCATACAACAAATTTCTGCACAACCATCTAAAATTGTTGAACTTCAAGATCAAGTAATACAAAATGAACCTCCACAGACAAAGAAGCCAAGGTACAAGCAAATAATCGAGAGAAAATTGGATTTCAGTGATGAGGAGATGGAAGAATACTTTCCCAAAGAGTCTATTTCTACAATAACTCAAACAGCCATGCCCTCTGTGGCACATGAAGAATTTAAGATAGATCCATCCAAGAATTTTCATGGTGAACCTATCATTCCAAAGGATGAGCAAATAGACTGGGATAGTCTACCAATACCTAAACTCAATCTACCTCACTTCATGAAGCCAAATAAGACAAATACCAGTGCAGTCAAGAAAGTGAAGCCCTCAACTCTCAGATTCAAGTCCCTAACCAAAGCTCAAACCAAAGTCAACAAGGGAGACATCATGTACATCTGTGACATCAAGGAATTCTCAGATTTAAACCTCTATCTAGATGAACTGGAAGAAGTTAGAGGGATTGATGCTTACAGAAATCTACCTGAAAGGTTAGTATTCAAGTACAAGGGAGGAAAAGAGATATAGTGGCCACTTCACATGATCCTTCAATAAAGTCAATCTGTGTTGATAAAGGTTTATTCATCCTTCAAGAAGAACTTTGGATTCAATGTGACAGCTAGAAGACTTGTTCTAAAGAAGATTGAAGAACTGAGGAGTATTAGAGCTAAAGATGCACTCCCAAAGACTATAACTATTCCTTACACAGGGAGTAGAGTGCATCTAAGGCCCTACTGGCTGATGGAATTCATGGATGATAAAGGATTTAGAAGATTCTTCAGATTAGAAGACCAATTGAGCATCTCTAGCAATGAGACTCTTTTGGAAATGCAAGAAATGCTAAATCTCTCAGAATCTGATGAACTGGAATTCCACAGACATCTCTAAAATCAGATAGAAAAAAACAACAGGAAGCTTGGAAAGAGATCCAGATCTTCAAGGAAATAGATTAATCTGCTCAGGCTAGAGGAGCACCTTGAAAATGACTGCGAGCAAATCTTTGTACATTCTGTTAATTACAACACTTTACAGTTTTATCTACTTCCATTTAAATTTGTATTTTTAGGGTGTTTTGTTATCATCAAGTTTCTCTTAATTTATGGCTACAATTCTAGTAGACATAAATTGGGGGAGATTGTTGTCTATATGTTATGAACTTGATGATTTTATTAACAAAACACCTTAGTAGATTTAACTTAGTGAAATATGTAGCACTCGACGGATAAGCAAATATAGTCCCGACGAATGACTCAATATAGTCCCGAAGGATGATGATTTGACATCCATCGAGTGAGTAGCTTATGTAACAATAAGTCATGTAACACATCTCTGAATATACCTTTGTATAGATTCTGTAGTAGCATATAAGTCATATTGACTTTAATTAGATATGCAGAATAGGTTGATTAATTATACATAGATGATGTCTTGAAATTCTGCATAAATGAAATGAAGTCAAGTGCCAAATAGCTACCCGACGGATGATCAACAAGGCTACCCGACGGATGATCAACAAGGCAACCCGACGGATGATCATGTACTCGACAGATAATCAATTCAAACATCTGTTGACAGTAACAACACGGTCACATGCGTCGAGTGTATGCAAAAGGAATGTGGAAGCCTATTCAACTGGGTTTTTGAGAACAAAGAAACATTGCCATTTCCATGCTATTATGAAGATATTCAAAGATTTTGGAATAGAGTAGTGAAGCAGCATAGTACTAGACTTGATAGGTTTTGTTTTATTATCTTGTCCTATTACTGTGTAATCTTGGTGATATATAAACCAAGAGTAGCAAATAGAATAACAAGAAGACTAAGCAAGTATTTTTCTCAGAGAAACATTTGTAAGTTGTATCCTTAGCATTTCTCTGTAAGTTTAGTTGTTCTTATTTATAAACAGTTGTGAGCTATTCAAGCTTCACAGAGTTCTCTTGATATATATATATATATATATATATCTCTGGTGCATACATTCAAATCCACCAGAAAGTTTTAAAGACCTGTGTTTTTATTATTTTATATTTTGATTCATATTTAACTTGTCATTCCGCACTTTGTAAATCAAAACACTGTCATATATATCTTAAGTTAGAACATTTTATAATTCAGAAAAAGTTTCAAGAATTCCATTCAATCCCCCTTCTGTAATTTTTGTTGCATTGTTAGGAACTAACAACTTTGTTAGTTAATCTTGGCCTTTGATCTTTAACTCTTCAAGCTGCTTTTTGTAGACTTTTCAAATCATTATTTGATTTTTTTGTTGATTGATAATCTTGGATATTTAACCGGTCTGCATTCTGTACTTGAGTTTTACATCGAGATCTCCAGTTTGTTATATAGAGAACTCGACATCTCGATAAGTATAATGGCTTATCGATATCTCTTATTACTTTATAGTTGTTTTGACTTATCGAATTCTCTGAGTTCTCTATAAGAGAATTTGGCTTGTCGAGATGTCTGAATTTTTGCATTTAAAAAAGACTTGTCGATATCTCTGAAATCTCCATAGGCATATTGACTTATCGATATCTCTGAGATCTTTAGTGAGAATTTGACTTGTCGATATCTCTAATCTTCATATCTTCAAATTGACTTGTCGATATCTCTGAGTTCTATAATGCAGAAATGACTTGTCGATATCTCTAATCTTCGTTTGACTTGTCGATATCTCTAAGACTTCTCTATAAGCTGATTTTGACTTGTCGATAAGTCATTCTGGAGTTCTCGAATGACTTCTCTATAAGACTTAATCTGTGACTTGTAGATTTCTTGACTTAGAATATTTTTTTACAAAACAGATTTATTCAACTTCAATCTTCTTCACAATGTCTTTAAGGAATGATCTTCATGATATTCTTCCAGAGTTTATTATTAGGATTGAGACTGTTCACCGAAAATACTTCAGTCTAATCTATTGACAATTTTACAGACTCAAGTAATACAATACAAAGTGCAAATATAGATTATCATACAACTTACTTATGGCTGTCAATTTGACTTAGCCTTGTTATAGTACAAGCATGTCTTGCACAACAATCTTTTCCAATTTGTGAGAAGATTGCTTATCACAAATTCATGTCTGGTAACAAGACTAACCCCAAGCTACAATGAATAATAAAGCTTTACATATAAATTGACAGAAATATAACATTTATACATAAATGAGTTTCTTGAGTTTAACAGATATAATCATTAATCAAATTTTTCATCTCCCGATTTATCTCTAATTAGGTCCTTTAACTTTACAAGTACTTCCAGTTCTTTTATGATTGGTGTTCCACTTATAGCTTCAACAAGTTTGAGTTTATCTGCTAATGAATAACCATTCAAGAAACCAGCCCTAATTTTTGTGAATCTGCCAACTTTGATGTTGAGAAATTGTCCTTCCTTGGTATTTTGCTCATCCCCTTTGCTTTAAGATCTTCAGATTTTTGAATATACATGTATATCTCCTCAATGTACTTTATTTTCCTCTCCTCACTTTCAGCTTTATTTCTTCCCTTTCTACTAACCATTCAGCCAAAACAGATCTCCATGCCTTAGTGGCAGAATCTTTATTCTTCAATAAGCTTATCACTTTTTTCATCTATGTGGGTGAAAATATATTCATTAACCCTTTGCCAAGAAATGTGAAGGTTCCATCCTGATAGTAGATTCTTACTTTCCTTAATGATATAACCCAAACTCTGACCATTTCTTCAGCTAATTGTTGAAAGTAGTCTTCATCTGAGATGCACCAGTTTAGAGGTAGAAAATCACTTTGATTAAATAGTTCCAGATGGCCCTCTGAGTAACTTGCACTTTCTTTGGTTTTCTCCCAACAGATTTATAATGAATTTTGGTTGGTGGCTTAATAGAATGTAGGTTAGAGATTTTCTTTAGAGATGTTTGGTTTGAGGTGATTGGTATTTTCAGAAGGGTGTTGGTAGTTTATTTGTACAAGAATTTAGGCTTTAAGGTTTGAGGTGGTTTGGTATTTGAGTTAGTTGGCTTGGAGGGTTGAGTTTGATTGATTTAGATTTTTAGGGTTTGTTGTTGTGGTCCTGAGCCATCTTGCCTTTTCTTCCTTATCCGTTCATCCCCTTTCTTCTTGTCATCGCCTTTCTTCTCATCTTGCTTCTTGTCATTGCTACCAGTTGCTCTTGAAGATTGACTTGGATTTGAGCCAGAAGGTTTTTGCTCATCATGCTTCTGCTCATCATCATCCTTGTCATCTTTTAAATTGTATTGTGAGTTTGGCAACATGTTATCAGCATTCACAAGGTACCTTTCAAAGATTCTGATCATTTTTTCATCTTCAATTTTCTTATTCTTTTTGCGTTTCAGATCAGATTGAAGTGTCATAATCACCCTCATGTTTCCTCTAACACATTTCTTAGGAACATTGAAGATCTTGCATTTCTTGGTCTGAAAGTAGATGTAGGTCACCCCTCTAATTGGATATTGATAAGCTTCAGGAAAAGCATCTGTTTGAGCCTTTTTGAGTTCATGAAGCAATTGGGTGTCCTATGTGATGACTACATGTACCTTATCAATCACTACATCCAGCTTAAATGCTCTTAAGGTTCTGAGATTTGGAAGAGACACCTGTAGACATCTGTCCACACCACCATCATTGATATTTACAATAATCCTTTTCTCTAAGTAATTATCAATTTTCACAACCACTACCCTAATGGAGTTGATGTTCTTGGCCAATGCTCTTTTGTAGGTGATGTAGTTATTTTGAAGAGACATCCTCAGGACTGCAAGAAGTTTACTGAATTCTTGATCTTGATTTGGTCCTTCTACAGCCTTGTTGACTTTATCTTTTCCCACATCATGGAATTGTTGAGCTTGTGAAGAACTTTGGCCATGCTGAGTTGATGTGATAGGCTCCTTAGATTTACCAGCATCCTTGGACTGTTGAATCCTAGCTGCTATCTCCCCCTTAGGCTTGTTGACAGGCATGATTAGGGGAGTTGGTATTTATGGCCTTACATCTTCAGGTAATGAGGGAAATGATATATTGAGCTTCCCCATGATGGCTCCCACAGCCAAATAATTCTGCATTTGGAGATGCTTGTGAGAGTCCACCAGGATTTTGATGTATGTTTGTTGACTCTGCACCAAAGATGTGAGAGCATGTACTTGTGCACTAAGTGAGTCATTTGAAGTTTGGAGAGAAGATCATTGTTGTTGAAGTTCTTGTTAGATATATTTGATAATGTCATGGCTAATATAATTTATGTCTAGATTTCAGATCTTACTTAACTATACAAATCAGTACTTAACTGTTGATCAGTACTTATACTGGAAGTCAGGACTTAAGGATATCAGTACTTATATTATCAGGAGATAATCATCAGAAGTTAGATATCAGAACTTAAGTGCTGAAGGATGATCAAAGAAAGGACAGTAGCTGATTAAAGGAAAGAAGATCGAGATAAACATAAGAAGAGATATGCATGAAGAAGTAATTCCGTGAAGAATGGAATACTTGGAAGAAAAGATATCTGATTGATATATTTTAGGAAGCAGAATTATATTCCATATCAATTAGCAATTATCTTGTAACTGTGTAGTATATAAACACAGACATAGGGTTTACACTAAAAGTGTTAATATATTCGAGAAGATTATTCATTGTAACCCTAGCAGCACTCGTGATATTTGTTCATCACTGAGAGGTAACAGTTCCATACTGTAACAGAGTTTATTGTTTCAATAAAGTTTGTTTTCTGTTAATTTATTAAAGTTCGATTTGATTGTATTATACACTGTATTCACCCCCTCTACAGTGTGTATGACCTAACAAGTGGTATCAGAGCCAATCTGTTAACACACATACAGCTAAAGATTCATACACAATCATGTCTGACACAGAAACTCCAACTAAGCCTACCAAAACTGAAGAACCTCCAAAACCACAAATTCAAAGTCGGTATGAGACTATCAGGGTTCCCATACTGAGACCATCTGAATATCCCATATGGAAGGTAAGGATGACCATGTTCCTGGAAGCAACAGATCCAGAATACCTTGATAGAATCAAGGACGGCCCTCACAAACCAACCAAGCTCGCTGTTGCAGTTGCAGGTGAAGCAGCAAAGACCGTACCAAAGGAGAAGAGTGATTATACTGCTGAAGATATAGCATCAATTGCTAAGGATGCCAAGGTACGACACTTACTGCATAGTGCCATTGATAATGTAATGTCAAACAGGGTAATCAACTGCAAGACTGCTAAGGAGATATGGGATGCTCTGGAAACAAGGTGGCAGGGAACGGAGACAATTAAGAAGAACAGGAAGACAATACTCACTCAAGAGTATGAACACTTTGACTCAAAGACTAATGAGTCATTGAATGATTTATATGATAGATTTGTCAAACTTTTGAATGATTTGTCATTGATTAATAAAGAGTATGATCTTGAAGATTCAAACCTTAAGTTCCTGTTAGCTCTTCCTGAATGCTGGGATTTGAAGGCAACGACAATAAGAGACAACTATAATCTTGATGAAACAACTCTTGACGAAATCTATGGTATGCTCAAGACTCATGAGCTTGAGATGGAACAAAGAAGCAAGAGGAAAGGAGGAAAGTCAAGGATAGTTTCTCTTAAGGCTGAAGAAGAATTCCCCAAAGCAGCTTCCTCAAGGAAAGACAAGGGTAAAGCTCTTGTCATAAAGTCTGAAACTGAGTCATCAAGTTCTGAAAGTGATGATGACTCAGATTCTGAAAGCTTGCCTGAGACTGATGCTGATGAGGAGATGATGAAGGTGTGTGCTCTTATGGTGAAAGGTATCACAAAGATTGCATACAGGAAGTTCAGGAAGGGAAAGAAGTTTTCCAGGAAAGGCATAAGTTCTGATAAGAAGAATTTTAGAAGATCTGAAGGCAGTGGAGGAAAGTCTGACAGAGGAGATTACACCAATGTTAAATGCTATAACTGTGGTGAGAAAGGCCACATATCTCCTGATTGTAAGAAGGTAAAGGGTGACAAAGGCAAGGCTCTTGTCACAAAGCAGAAAAGTTGGACAGACACCTCAGACTCTGAAAGTGAGGAAAACTATGCATTGATGGCAAATGCTGATAAAGAAAGTGCTGAGAGCAGTTCTGAAGCTGTTGAAACAAAGGTACCTCAGACTACTTATGCTTTTCATACTGATGATATTAATGAGTTGAGAAGATATCTTAAAACCATGTTTATTAGTTATAGAGATCAAACTTTAACATGTGAAAGATTAACTTCTGAAAATCTTGCATTTAAGAAAAGAAATGATTTCTTAGAAAAAGAGTTAGTCATGTTCCATCAAACTCAGAAGGATAGAGATGATGCTTTTTATGTTAGGGATGAAGTGCTAAAAATGAATGAATCTCTAAAAACTGAGTTAGAAAAGGAAAGAGAGATTATCAGGACTTGGACTAACTCTGGCAAAACAACTCAAAATTTGCTAAGTAGTGGAAACTGGAAAGAGAGCTTAGGTTATGGAGAAGATAAGAATGATAAAGGAACTGAAGAAATTAAGCCTGTTGGTAAGCAAAAGCCAAAGTTAAAACCTGTTAAGTTTGTAACTGTAAAGTCTGAAAATGAGAAATCAGAAGTTACAAAGGAATTAACTTCTGACAAACTAAAACAGGAAAAGACAGCTGAAGTGAACATAGGCTTAATGACAAAGAAGCAGCTTAAGCATAAGCTGAAAGATGTTAAGAATGCAAACAAGGTAAAATCACCTAGGAAAAATAGGAATGGAAAGGAAGGTGTGAATAAAAGCAATAATTATAAACCTGTTCCTGATGCTCCTAGGAAAACATGTCATAACTGTGGAAGTTCTAACCATCTAGCTTCTTTTTGCAAGAAGAATAAGAATATTAACTCCTTACCTTCAAAATCAGGAGTTAAGAGTCAGTCTGTTAGATACAAACCACAAAATCCTTGTTTTCATTGTGGTAGTTTATGGCATTCCATTTATACTTGTAAGGAATATCATAGCTTGTACTATGATTATTATCAAATAAAATCTTCTTTGAAGAAAGTTTCCATTGTTCCTTCTAGTGTAAATTCTAATTCAAAGTCTGATAGTGTAAGTTCTGATAAGAAAAATGTTAACATAAACTCTGATGCTAAATCCGCTATAAATGTTAACAAACTTAATAAGGCCAAAGGATCCAAGCAAGTCTGGGTCCTTAAAACTAATAATTAGTGGTCTTTATGATTGCAGGGCAACAGGAAAAATATTCTAGTTCTGGACAGTGGATGTTCAGGACATATGACTGGAAATAAGGCCCTGCTATCAGACTTTGTGGAGAAAGTTGGCCCAAGTGTTTCTTATGGAGATGGCAACATTGGAAAAACATTGGGATATGGCAATATCAATCTTGGAAATGTCATAATTAAAGAAGTAGCTCTGGTCTCAAGACTTAAACACAACCTACTGAGTATAAGTCAAATCTGTGACAGAGGTTATCATGTTGATTTCTTTGAAGAACACTGTGAAATTGTGAGTAAATCTAAAGACAAAGTTGTTCTGAAAGGATACAGGCATGGTAACATTTATGAAGCTAAGCTTTCAACAAGTACTGATGGTTCTGCAATCTGTCTGATGAGTAGAGCATCAATTGAAGAAAGCTGGAATTGGCATAAGAAACTCTCTCATTTAAATTTCAACAATATAAATGAACTGGTCAAGAAAAATCTTGTGAGAGGACTGCCAAAGTCAGTATTTGCTCCTGATGGTCTTTGTGATTCCTGTCAGAAAGCCAAACAAAGAAAATCTTCATTCAAGAGCAAGACTGAATCATCAATTCTTGAGCATTATCATCTACTACATGTTGATCTATTTGGTCCAGTAAATGTCATGTCTATTGCAAAGAAGAAGTATGTGTTGGTCACAGTGGATGAGTTCACCAGATACACATGGGTGTATTTCTTGCACACAAAAAGTGAAACTGCACCTATCTTGATTGATCATGTCAAACAGCTGGATAAAATGGTCAAAGATTTTATGAAAATTTTAAGGAGTGATAATGGCACTGAGTTCAAGAATTTGATAATGGAAGAGTTCTGTAAAAACCATGGAATAAATCATGAATTTTCTGCTCCTGGAACTCCACAGCAAAATGGAGTTGTTGAAAGGAAGAATAGAACTCTCATTGAAGCTGCACGTACTATGCTTGAAGAAGCAAAGCTTCCAACCTATTTCTGGGCTGAAGCTGTGCAGACTGCTTGTTTTACTCAAAATGCAACACTCATTAACAAGCATGGAAAAACATCATATGAGATGGTGAAGAAAAAGAAGCCAAATCTGAAATATTTTCATGTATTTGGATGCAAGTGTTTTGTTCTCAAGACTCATCCTGAACAGCTATCAAAGTTTGATCTAAAAGCTGATGAAGGAATCTTTGTTGGATATCCACTTTCCACAAAAGCCTTCAGAGTCTATAATTTGAGAACAAAAGTGGTCATGGAATCTATCAATGTCTCTTTTGATGACAAGAAGATTACTGGTCTTGAAGATTTCATTGACCATGATCTGCTGAGATTTGAAAATGAAGACTCAAATTCTGATACTGAAAATCCTGACAGTCTAAGTCCTGATACTGTAAACTCTGATGGATTAAACTCTGATGTTATTGAAACTGTGGTGACTACGTCAAAGGAAGATGCACCTATGCAGGGGGAGCATACTCAAGATCCTACCACATCTCAAGAAACATCAGAACATGCATTTGACTCTTTAAGTTCTGATTCGTCAAGTTCTGATAAGCCAAGTTCTGATAGTGCTGAAAATCTAAATACTGAAGAATCCAACTCAGAGAGCATAGTTTCAGGGGAGCATCAGAAAATGAAAATGAAGATAGCATGGATCATGGGGGAGCATCCAGTTCTAGAGAAAACCTTCCATCTGCAAGGAAGTGGACAAAATCACATACACCTGATTTGATAACTGGAAATCCTGATGCAGGTGTCAGAACTAGAACAGGTACTTCAAATGAATGTCTCTATAATTCTTTTCTCTCTCAGACTGAGCCAAAGAAAGTGGAAGAAGCTCTTCAAGATGCTGATTGGGTGCAAGCAATGCAGGAAGAGTTAAATGAATTTGAAAGAAACAAAGTCTGGACCCTAGTGCCAAGACCAAAGAATAGATTTGTTGTTGGTACAAAGTGGGTATTCAGAAACAAAACTGACAGTGATGGCATAATTACAAGGAATAAGGAAAGGCTGGTTGCAAAAGGATATTCTCAACAGGAGGGAATTGATTATGATGAAACATTTGCACTAGTTGCTAGGTTAGAAGCCATAAGGATATTTTTGGCTTATGCTGCTCACAAAAAGTTTACTGTGCTTTTCCTAATGGAGAATTGGAGGAGGAGGTATATGTTGAACAACCTCCAGGCTTTGTAGATACCAAACATCCAGATTATGTCTACAGGCTTGATAAAGCACTTTATGGACTTAAGCAAGCTCCTAGAGCATGGTATGAGACTTTAGCTCAGTCTCTTCTGGAAAGTAGATTCAACAGAGGAACAATAGACAAAACACTGTTCTACCTCAACCATGGAAATGACTTACTTCTGGTTCAGATTTATGTTGATGATATCATTTTTGGGTCTACAAATGACAAACTTTGCAAGAAGTTTGCCAAACTAATGCAGTCAAGATATCAGATGAGTATGATGGGGGAACTTAGCTATTTTATGGGCCTTCAAGTCAAGCAGAATGAAGAAGGCACTTTTATTTGTCAAACCAAGTACACCAGAAACTTGCTGAAGAAATTTGGAATGCAAGATTGTTCAAGTGCATCCACTCTTATGGCCACTGCAACAAAACTGGATAAGGATACCGGTAAATCAGTAGATATTACTGACTACAGAGGTATGATTGGCTCTCTACTCTATCTAACTGCTAGTAGACCTGATATCATGTATGCTACCTGTCTTTGTGCAAGATTTCAAGCAGATCCAAGAGAACCTCACTTAACAGCTGTGAAAAGAATCTTTAAGTATCTTAAAGGAACAGCTGCTCTGGGATTATGGTATCCTAGAGAATCAGATTTTAAATTAATAGGTTACTCAGATGCAGATTTTGCAGGTTGCAAAATTGACAGGAAAAGCACAAGTGGAAGCTGCCAATTTCTTGGAGGCAGATTGGTTTCTTGGTACAGCAAGAAACAAAAGTCAATTTCCACATCAACTGCAGAAGCAGAGTATATTGCTGCAGGAAGCTGTTGTGCACAGATTCTTCGGATGAAGAATCAGTTACTGGATTATGGGTTAACATATTTCAAAATCCCTATTTACTGTGATAATCAAAGTGCTATTGCTATGACAGGTAATCCAGTTCAACACTCTATGACAAAGCACATCAGCATCAGGTACCACTTCATAAGGGAACATGTGGATGAAGGTACAGTGGAATTGCACTTTGTTCCAACAGATCAACAACTAGCAGATATCTTCACAAAACCACTATGTGAAGCCACTTTTACAAGATTGGTAAATGAACTTGGAATGGTCTCAGGTTCTTTTTCTAAATCTGTCTAGTTTTGTTCTGATGCATCAGACTTTATGATCAGTATTTACAGAATGTAATCTCTTTGTTTATTCTGTGCTTAATTGAAATACACGTTTAAGTACTGATTGTTGTCTGATATATGTTTCTAAACTCTGATAAGTGATATGTCTGCTCAAGTAACTATTCGATCCTATGAGGATAACTGTGCTAGATACTGACCTAGTAGTCTTCAATAAATAAATGATTTCATGTAAGAAGTAATTATTTCAGTGGAAATCTTATGACACTAGCAAATTCTGATAATTGAGCTTAGTTGAGTTTACTTTGTTTATCTTATTACTAAGTCACAAATTAGAATAATGCTACTCATCTGTTAAGTTGTGATACTAGTAAAACTGCTGATTATACTAAGTGCTGATAAACCTCACTTATCAAAAGAAAAAGCAAAAAGATCAAAGAATAAAATCAGGTACTCCTTTGAGATCTAGAGTAAAAATGTGGAAGGGACGACCCAAGTGCATTGCTGGTATTAAGTAAATATGCATTAGAAAAGCAAATTTTCTTGGTGACTTTTCACACTCTATGATTACCGGAGAAATACTCTGATAATAGCATAAATTCTGATAAGCAGTCGTGACTCACTTACACTGAGAAGTCACTGTAAAATAGAATTTCAAAAGATGCATAAAATTAGCATAAAACAGTTGAAGTGGACTCAAGCATGAACTCATTCATCAGTAGGTTTCAGGACAATGCCAGCTCTTTAGCAAAATTTTAGTTATGCCTTATTTCTAAGATGTACTGAAGTGAATCAGACTTTACTCTTTGTCTGTTATTTAGCTTAATGCACACACTAATCACTCCATCTGAATGATGAAAATTTCAGTGGTGGTCTATGTTATTTTAGATAAATAGTCATTGTGTCATTATTGCACAAATTCTGAGGACAAGCTCTGTTTGCATATTCTGATGATTAAGTTCTGAAGAGTATAACTCCGAACTTGTATAAGAACTTACTAAGATAGGCATTCCTTTTTCGAGTTAAGAAATTATGTTCTGATGACTGTTAAGTTTTGATATAAGTCTAAGTTCTGATATTACAGTCTAATGTTTTACTTGACTTATCTATGAATAAAATTTGATAACAGTCTCAGTTAATATTTGAATATGTTGAAGTGGAAGATTAATAGTCACTATGGTTAGGGTTAATGGTATTTGTACTTGAACAGTCCACTGTTACTTGTTTCTTGTGCGCTTTAAACCATGTTTCCTCTTTCCAATGAATGTTATTCTTTTTCAAAGTCTAGGGAGACGAGATAGAATTAATTCTACCTGTCAGCATTAAATACTTTTACGTCTCCTGGCATTCTCTTGCCTATATAAGCAACCACTTCACATCAGCCTTCCCATCAAATTCTTTCTCACACACTTACCTTCATACTTTTTCTTTTAAAAACATAATGGTCAGATTCAACATGTTTTTGAACTACCAAAACTTCAATATGGAGCTACGCTGTGCCGAATGGCAGCAGGAATGGCACGTCACGGCCATTCCTGAGGAGATATGGGACTCTGTCCCACAGGAGGTACTGACCCACCTCCTATTCTTCTATATGGATTACCATCGCCATCTGGAGCGAATGGAGGAGGAAAGACTGGCAGCTCACCGCCAGCAAGAGCGAATCATCAGACTCGCCATTCTGTTTGTCGAGAGTAGGAAGAAGAAGAAATGATTTAATCTTGTCTTCTTCCTATTTTTCTTCATCATCAGCTTTGTCGGGCTTCTTAGCTAGGACTAAGGCTGTTGATGTTAGGTTTCGTAGCTTAGGGAAATCTTGTATAAGTACTGATGTAATTTCAATTTCATAAATGTATTCTCTTGATATATTAATGAAATTTGTGTTTGCTTCAAGATTTTGTCTCTAAGATATTTGGTAATAAATTGCTAAATCCTGATTGATATTCTGATGACCATATAAATTCCGTTTTAATTTAAGTTCTGATTTTTTTTATCAGCACTTACTCATCTCATTTATCTTAGTCATTTTTACGTGATTTACTTTCCAAATATTAATGATGCAGTGAAAAATAATTAACTCAGTGGGAACGGTTTCAATTTTGAATTAAAACTGTTTCACCTTGATTAATGGAATATCTGGGTAAGTGGAACGGTTTTTCCTTGAAAACAGGCAACTGAGTAAGTAATGATTCCTGTTTTCTCGAGCCCAGTAACTATCCGTTATTACTGCATGTCTGACAGGTGTCCAACGGTAACATTTTTGTTCAGAGTATAAGTACAACAGAGAGAGGATTTCTTTAATCCTTTATTTTCTTCATATTTTTTCTCTTTACTTACTTTTACTCTCTTTCTTCTCACGTTGGTTTTTCATACAGACATCTTATCAAACACCTAACAGGCACTTTTGAATCTCAATTTTTCACATGGCACCTAAGGATTTAATCATTGATGGAGCTAAGTTTGTTCCAAACAACTAAGCTGCAATTCTTGATCATGCTGAAGCTCCATCTGAATTGCATTTTGTGCAAAATCTTCTTGCACACAGTGAGATTGGGTATGCATTAACTCAGCCTGAAGTCTTTTCGAGTCAACAAGTTCTGACGTTTTGGCGGACTGGGCACTTTGATGATGGTGGTAAACATGGCACTCCCAGTATTGTTTTTGAAGTGGGTGATTCATCTTATGCAGTCACTCCTGGTACAATACGCAAAGCTCTACATCTCCCAGAAAATTGTACTTTTTCAACTCCAGAGGAATCAGCACTTCAGGAGTTAATGGCTGATTTGGGATATGAAAAGAGTTTGGCAAAGCTTGGGCAGTTAAAAAGGGCTAATATCAGAAGAGAATGGAGTTTTTTCTTTGACTGCATCACCAAAGCTTTTGGGAACAAATGTTCGAATTTTGATGCTATCCCAATTCTGAGTCAGCACATAGGGTATGCTATTATCCATCAAACTCATTTTGATTTTACAACTGGAATAATTGGTTTTATTGGGGATAGGATGACAGAGGATAGAAATATTCTCTATTTTGCTAGATTCTGTCAACTTATATATACTTTTTGTACTGATGAACCTCAATTAGTCAGTTCCTCAACCCCACCTTTTAGAGTTGCAAAACGATATTTTAATGATCTGGTAAATGCTGATACTAAGAAAAAAGTGGTTAGACCATTACAGATTCCTCAGTCTGTAAAACAGATCCTAGTAAATGCTGATCCTGATACTTATAGATCTGTTTACTCTGATGTCCAACCAACCACAAACACCCAAAAACCATCATCCTCAGCAACTACCACTCATACTACTCAACCTACCCTCAGGACTTATCTCAAATCCTATCTCTCTACTTCACAGACTGTTCAACCCTCATCCTCCAAGCCAAAGAGGACAAAAACTATTCCTCAAATAAATCAAAAGAGGAGGAGGACTGTACTGAGAGATGAATCTGATACTGAGGAACAGGTTCCTTCTTCAGAACCTGTTGTAGGTGAAGCTGAGAAAGTGACTTCTCAGAAGGATTCTGGAATTGGGGGATCTAGGCTTCTCAAACGGCTTAGAAGAATGACAGTTCCTGAAACTCCCAAGGAATCCAAATCAACAAAGAGATACAAGAAACAGAGGGCAAAAAGGCCAGTTTCAGATGATGAAGAGGAAGCAGCTAAGGAAGGGGATCAGGAATCTCTGATCTCACAAGATAAGGAATTTGCTCCAGTCACTTCTTCTCCATCAACTCCATCTCAGGAAGCTGTTTCTGAAAAGGCTAACACACCTTCTGTGTCTTCTGTTGATCCAGGCACAAGTGCTGATATTGATGTTCAAAACTTGGTTGTGCCTGCAGTAATTCTCTTAGAAGCTCCAACAACAAATATTCCTTCCACGACACCTGTTACTGATGCTGTTCAAACTCCAGAGTTATCAACAACACCTTCTCTGCATCAAGATGCTGATGATCAGAATTTAGGTGAGCATCAGGATATGGCTGTTGATCAGAACTTAGAACAAGATCAGCAATTAGAGGATGCTGAAGCCTCCATTGCTACTCACACTGTTGTCTTATCAGAAGATACTGATTCTTTAAGTTCTGATGCTGCAAATGCTGGAGATACTGGTGATGTTGCTCCAACTGTAGATGCTTATGAAGCAGGTCCTTCAGGACTTACTCCTCAACAGACTCTTCCTAAGTCTGAACTGGTTAAGAAGTTTGTTACCGGAGAAGCACCAGTATCTTGGAGTGAAACTCGTCCAGGTCAGGAATGGACTAAGGAATGGAACTCAGTTTCATGTGTTCCAACTGACAAGCATCTTGCTGAGCACTTGACTAAAGCTGATGAAATGTTAAATTCTGATGATTTCAAAACTCAGCTTAGAGTCACTGCATTGAGTACTAAACATTTACAAGGTCTTCATTCAACTACTCATGCAGAGCTACACAAGATTCAGGAGAACTTTATTAAACAGGAACAAGTTTAGAAAATTGATAAGAAAAAGTTCTTCCAACCTACCATTGACAGGATTGCTTATATTGAGAAGACTCAAGATCATCAACAAGCTCAGATTGATGAAATTCTGAAAAATCAAGCTTCTCAGCAATCACAACTAACTAAAATCCAATCCTCAGTGGAATTGCTTATCTCTCTTCTACTACCTGCTGATGCCAAAAAAGGGGGAGAAAGTGATTAAGTCCAAATGCAAGACTGACAAGACACTGACAGGAAAGGATAATGAAAAAGATGATCAAGGAAGCTCTGGAATGGGTAGAGGTCATAGTCAAGGTAGAGGATTCACATCAAGACAAGCTAGTCACAGGACAACTTCTGATACTGGGAAAAGAATAAGTTCTGCTGCTGGTAAAAGGATAAGTTCTGATGAACTTCTAGATCTTGATGAGGAAATGTCAAGACAGTTATTTCTTCAGGAAAATCCAGGAATGGACTTGGAAAGTTTAAAAGAAGAAGAAGCCAGACTTAAATCAGAGAAAGTCACATCTAAATCTGAAGCTTCTAGTAAAAAGCCACTTCCAAAACTCAAAGGCATTGTGATCAAAGAAAGGACACATACTGAAGCAACATTGGCTAGATCACAACCACAGATAGATCCAAGATCCAAGGGTAAAGAAAAGGTTGGTGAACCTATCAAGGTTTATGTACCTCCTGAGGATGAAGAAATTACTGATGAAAAGGATGATCTTGCTCTGACTTCAAGAAAAGTTCTTAAAACAACCTCTGACATGGCTCAAGTTGTTCAGAGTCAAGAAATTGTAAGTTCTGATATTCAGAAGAAGCAAGTAACCTCTGACATAGCTCAAGTTAACTTGATATCAGAAGATAGATCAAAGACACTCCTACCAGGATTCACTAAAGCAAAACAGACTCAATCTTTGAAGACTACTGCAAGTGGTTTTGAAGCTAGAGTAGTTACTGGAAAGGAAGCAAGAGATAAAACTGGATTGGGAAGTGCTGATGAAAGAAGAGTACACAACACTACCAATGATCCAACTTCCTTGAGTGAACCAGGTATTGGAGCAACTCCTGAGAGATTGAATCAACTGAAATCTGTACAGATGGTTTACCATACCTACTTGAAAGAATACATCATGTTGTATTTCATGACAGATGGTAGGGTTTATCATATAAGATAAAATGCCATTCCATTGAAGTATTTTGAAGAATTGGAGCATGTACTTTTCTTACTTCAAGTGGATGACAGAATAACAGGGACTGCTGCAAACTACTTAAAAGAACAGATTCAGAGACAGAAAAGGCTTTATTCTGTTAAGTCTGACAGCACATATGTTCCAAAGTACAGAGATCACAATGGTGATATTGTTGATATGAAGCCTAATACTGCACAGATCAGAACATATCTTGGTATTAAGGGACTTGAATTCAATCTGGAGTCTGACAAAGCCTATGTCATAAGACTAGATCAGGAGTTGAGAAAAGCAAAGATCAATGATCTCAGAGCTGCAATCTTTCAAACTGGTGAAGATACTGCAGAGCTTAAAGATGCCAAAAGGAGAATGATTGATGAACTCAGATATGCTGAGAAATGTTTGTTGAAGAACTATCTCAGAACAACTCCTGACATCAGAGAGATCAGATGATGAAGCCAAGTCGAAGATCTACAACTGCTTGAATTCTGATATTTGTACAGACTGAAGTTGTTATCAGAAGTTGAATATTGGTAAAGTTTTAAGGACTGTAAGTTGTAGTTATCTAGTCTAATTCTCATGCATTTGTACTTAATGTTTTTGACATCATCAAATATCTGTTAAACTTGTATATTATGCTAATTTACAAGTTGGGGGAGATTGTTAGATATATTTGATAATGTCATGGTTAATATAATTTATGTTTAGATTTCAGATCTTACTTAACAGGACAAATCAGTACTTAACTGTTGATCAGTACTTATACTGGAAGTCAGGACTTAAGGATATCAGTACTTATATTATCAGGAGATAATCATCAGAAGTTAGATATCAGAACTTAAGTGCTGAAGGATGATCAAAGAAAGGACAGTAGCTGATTAAAGGAAAGAAGATCGAGATAAACATAAGAAGAGATATGCATGAAGAAGGAATTCTGTGAAGAATGGAATACTTGGAAGAAAAGATATCTGATTGATATATTTTAGGAAGCAGAATTATATTCCATATCAATTAGCAATTATCTTGTAACTGTGTAGTATATAAACACAGACATAGGGTTTACACTAAAAGTGTTAATATATTCGAGAAGATTATTCATTGTAACCCTAGCAGCTCTCGTGATATTTGTTCATCACTGAGAGGTAACAGTTCCATACTGTAACAGAGTTTATTGTTTCAATAAAGTTTGTTTTCTGTTACTTAATATATTAAAGTTCGATTTGATTGTATTATACACTGTATTCACCCCCTCTACAGTGTGTGTGACCTAACAACCATATCTCCTTCCACCTCTCAACCTCACCTCATATCCCAATGGCTACAAGAAGCTGCATCTCAACCCTCCACTATAGATGATCTAGTGGTTGATCAACATGATGGCCTTGCACAAATATCACCACAGCTTCTCACATCCAACATGTCAAACCAATACTATCAGGCCATCATGCTTTCCTACCAGACAGATGTTGAAGCTCAACAAGCCAAGATTGTTGATGAAGTTGGTCATGATGCAAATTGTGATGCATGGCTGGACAAGGAATTTTCAATTGAAATGGATGCTGTGTTAGCTCAATTCAGGGAGGAGTATCTAACCATGTTGGGGAGCAATGGCGGATCTTTATCTCCACAGGAAGTTTATGATGTAGTAAATGAAGTATACAAGGCTCAAATTAAAGCTTTCCAAAACTATAGAAAAGCACTTCAAATTAATTTAACTGGAATCAGGACAAGATAATGAAGATGGTCAGAGAAAAGATGGACCAAATCATTCCTTCATAGACAGAGATCAAATATAAATTCACAATCTTTGTTGATCAAATGGCAAGGTATGATTTAAGTGGAGTGGAATCTAGTGTCAAAAATCTAAGAATCTCATTTGTAGCTCTGCATGACCAAGTTCAAAAACATATCACTCACTTCAATGACACAAGACTAAAGCTGGATCAGATGCACTCTAGAAGATACACTCCTACAGCCTTGCTCATGGAAGAAATTAAAAAGGCTATGCATGATACTTTTGGGGTTTCTACTTCCTCCACATCTCAATCCTCATTTAACATGCAAATTCAAGAACTGTTAGGTCACACACACTGTAGAGGGGGTGAATATAGTGTATAATATAATCAAATCGAACTTTAATATATTAAGTAACAGAAAACAAACTTTATTGAAACAATAAACTCTGTTACAGTATGGAACTGTTACCTCTCAGTGATGAACAAATATCACGAGAGCTGCTAGGGTTACAATGAATTATCTTCTCAAATATATTAACACTTTTAGTGTAAACCCTATGTCTGTGTTTATATACTACACAGTTACAAGATAATTGCTAATTGATATGGAATATAATTCTGCTTCCTAAAATATATCAATCAGATATCTTTTCTTCCAAGTATTCCATTCTTCACGGAATTCCTTCTCCATGCATATCTCTTCTTATGTTTATCTCGATCTTCTTTCCTTTAATCAGCTACTGTCCTTTCTTTGATCATCCTTCAGCACTTAAGTTCTGATATCTAACTTCTGATGATTATCTCCAGATAATATAAGTACTGATATCCTTAAGTCCTGACTTCCAGTATAAGTACTGATCAACAGTTAAGTACTGATTTGTCCTGTTAAGTAAGATCTGAAATCTAGACATAAATTATATTAGCCATGACATTATCAAATATATCTAACAATCTCCCCCAACTTGTAAATTAGCATAATATACAAGTTTAACAGATATTTGATGATGTCAAAAACATTAAGTACAAATGCATGAGAATTAGACTAGATAACTACAACTTACAGTCCTTAAAACTTTACCAATATTCAACTTCTGATAACAACTTCAGTCTGTACAAATATCAGAATTCAAGCAGTTGTAGATCTTCGACTTGGCTTCATCATCTGATCTCTCTGATGTCAGGAGTTGTTCTGAGATAGTTCTTCAACAAACATTTCTCAGCATATCTGAGTTCATCAATCATTCTCCTTTTGGCATCTTTAAGCTCTGCAGTATCTTCACCAGTTTGAAAGATTGCAGCTCTGAGATCATTGATCTTTGCTTTTCTCAACTCCTGATCTAGCCTTATGACATAGGCTTTGTCAGACTCCAGATTGAATTTAAGTCCCTTAATACCAAGATATGTTCTGATCTGTGCAGTATTAGGCTTCATATCAACAATATCACCATTGTGATCTCTGTACTTTGGAACATATGTGCTGTCAGACTTAACAGAATAAAGCCTTTTCTGTCTCTGAATCTGTTCTTTTAAGTAGTTTGCAGCAGTCCCTGTTATTCTGTCATCCACTTGAAGTAAGAAACGTACATGCTCCAATTCTTCAAAATACTTCAATGGAATGGCATTTTGTCTTATATGATAAACCCTACCATCTGTCATGAAATACAACATGATGTATTCTTTCAAGTAGGTATGGTAAACCATCTGTACAGATTCTAGTTGATTCAATCTCTCAGGAGTTGCTCCAATACCTGGTTCACTCAAGGAAGTTGGATCATTGGTAGTGTTGTGTACTCTTCTTTCATCAGCACTTCCCAATCCAGTTTTATCTCTTGCTTCCTTTCCAGTAACTACTCTAGCTTCAAAACCACTTGCAGTAGTCTTCAAAGATTGAGTCTGTTTTGCTTTAGTGAATCCTGGTAGGAGTGTCTTTGATCTATCTTCTGATATCAAGTTAACTTGAGCTATGTCAGAGGTTACTTGCTTCTTTGAATATCAGAATTTACAATTTCTTGACTCTGAACAACTTGAGCCATGTCAGAGGTTGTTTTAAGAACTTTTCTTGAAGTCAGAGCAAGATCATCCTTTTCATCAGTAATTTCTTCATCCTCAGGAGGTACATAAACCTTGATAGGTTCACCAACCTTTTCTTTACCCTTGGATCTTGGATCTATCTGTGGTTGTGATCTAGCCAATGTTGCTTCAGTATGTGTCCTTTCTTTGATCACAATGCCTTTGAGTTTTAGAAGTGGCTTTTTACCAGAAGCTTCAGATTTAGATGTGACTTTCTCTGATTTAAGTCTGGCTTCTTCTTCCTTTAAACTTTCCAAGTCCATTCCTGGATTTTCTTGAAGAAATAACTGTATTGACATTTCCTCATCAAGATCTAGAAGTTCATCAGAACTTATCCTTTTACCAGCAGCAGAACTTATTCTTTTCCCAGTATCAGAAGTTGTCCTGTGACTAGCTTGTCTTGATGTGAATCCTCTACCTTGACTATGACCTCTACCCATTCCAGAGCTTCCTTGATCATCTTTTTCATTATCCTTTCCTGTCAGTGTCTTGTCAGTCTTGCATTTGGACTTAATCACTTTCTCCCCCTTTTTTGGCATCAGCAGGTAGTAGAAGAGAGATAAGCAATTCCACTGAGGATTGGATTTCAGTTAGTTGTGATTGCTGAGAAGCTTGATTTTTCAGAATTTCATCAATCTGAGCTTGTTGATGATCTTGAGTCTTCTCAATATAAGCAATCCTGTCAATGGTAGGTTGGAAGAACTTTTTCTTATCAATTTTCCAAACTTGTTCCTGTTTGATAAAGTTCTCCTGAATCTTGTGTAGCTCTGCATGAGTAGTTGAATGAAGACCTTGTAAATGTTTAGTACTCAATGCAGTGACTCTAAGCTGAGTTTTGAAATCATCAGAATTTAACATTTCATCAGCTTTAGTCAAGTGCTCAGCAAGATGCTTGTTAGTTGGAAAACATGAAACTGAGTTCCATTCCTTAGTCCACTCCTGACCTGCACGAGTTTCACTCCAAGGTACTGGTGCTTCTCCGGTAACAAACTTCTTAACCAGTTCAGACTTAGGAAGAGTCTGTTGAGGAGTAAGTCTTGAAGGACCTGCTTCATAAGCATCTCCAGTTGGAGCAGCATCACCAGTATCTCCAGCATTTGCAGCATCAGAACTTAAAGAATCAGTATCTTCTGATAAGACAACAGTGTGAGTAGCAATGGAGGCTTCAGCATCCTCTAATTGCTGATCTTGTTCTAAGTTCTGATCAACAGCCATATCCTGATGCTCACCTAAATTCTGATCATCAGCATCTTGATGCAGAGAAGGTGTTGTTGATAACTCTGGAGTTTGAACAGCATCAGTAACAAGTGTCGTGGAAGGAATATTTATTGTTGGAGCTTCTAAGAGAATTACTGCAGGCACAACCAAGTTTTGAACATCAATATCAGCACTTGTGCCTGGATCAACAGAAGACACAGAAGGTGTGTTAGCCTTTTCAGAAACAGCTTCCTGAGATGGAGTTGATGGAGAAGAAGTGATTGGAGCAAATTCCTTGTCTTGTGAGATCAGAGATTCCTGATCCCCTTCCTTAGCTGCTTCCTCTTCATCATCTGAAACTGGCCTTTTTGCCCTCTGTTTCTTGTATCTCTTTGTTGATTTGGATTCCTTGGGAGTTTCAGGAACTGTCATTCTTCTAAGCCGTTTGAGAAGCCTAGATCCCCCAATTCCAGAATCCTTCTGAGAAGTCACTTTCTCAGCTTCACCTACAACAGGTTCTGAAGAAGGAACCTGTTCCTCAGTATCAGATTCATCTCTCAGTACAGTCCTCCTCCTCTTTTGATTTATTTGAGGAATAGTTTTTGTCCTCTTTGGCTTGGAGGATGAGGGTTGAACAGTCTGTGAAGTAGAGAGATAGGATTTGAGATAAGTCCTGAGGGTAGGTTGAGTAGTATGAGTGGTAGTTGCTGAGGATGATGGTTTTTGGGTGTTTGTGGTTGGTTGGACATCAGAGTAAACAGATCTATAAGTATCAGGATCAGCATTTACTAGGATCTGTTTTACAGACTGAGGAATCTGTAATGGTCTAACCACTTTTTTCTTAGTATCAGCATTTACCAGATCATTAAAATATCGTTTTGCAACTCTAAAAGGTGGGGTTGAGGAACTGACTAATTAAGGTTTATCAGTACAAAAAGTATATATAAGTTGACAGAATCTAGCAAAATAGACAATATTTTTATCCTCTGTCATCCTATCCCCAATAAAACCAATTATTCCAGTTGCAAAATCAAAATGAGTTTGATGGATAATAGCATACCCTATGTGCTGACTTAGAATTGGGATAGCATCAAAATTCAAACATTTGTTCCCAAAAGCTTTGGTGATGCAGTCAAAGAAAAAACTCCATTCTCTTCTGATATTAGCCCTTTTTAACTGCCCAAGCTTTGCCAAACTCTTTTCATATCCCAAATCAGCCATTAACTCCTGAAGTGCTGATTCCTCTGGAGTTGAAAAAGTATAATTTTCTGGGAGATGTAGAGCTTTGCGTATTGTACCAGAAGTGACTGCATAAGATGAATCACCCACTTCAAAAACAATACTGGGAGTGCCATGTTTACCACCATCATCAAAGTGCCCAGTCCGCCAAAACGTCAAAACTTGTTGACTCGAAAAGACTTCAGGCTGAGTTAATGCATACCCAATCTCACTGTGTGCAAGAAGATCTTGCACAAAATGCAATTCAGATGGAGCTTCAGCATGATCAAGAATTGCAGCATAGTTGTTTGGAACAAACTTAGCTCCATCAATGATTAAATCCTTAGGTGCCATGTGAAAAATTGAGATTCAAAAGTGCCTGTTAGGTGTTTGATAAGATGTCTGTATGAAAAACCAACGTGAGAAGAAAGAGAGTAAAAGTAAGTAAAGAGAAAAAATACGAAGAAAATAAAGGATTAAAGAAATCCTCTCTCTGTTGTACTTATACTCTGAACAAAAATGTTACTGTTGGACACCTGTCAGACATGCAGTAATAACGGATAGTTACTGGGCTCGAGAAAACAGGAATCATTACTTACTCAGTTGCCTGTTTTCAAGGAAAAACCGTTCCACTTACCCAGATATTCCATTAATCAAGGTGAAACAGTTTTAATTCAAAATTGAAACCGTTCCCACTGAGGTAATTATTTTTCACTGCATCATTAATATTCGGAAAGTAAATCACGTAAAAATGACCAAGATAAATGAGATGAGTAAGTGCTGATAAAAAAATCAGAACTTAAATTAAAACAGAATTTATATGGTCATCAGAATATCAATCAGGATTTAGCAATGCATTACCAAATATCTAAGAGACAAAATCTTGAAGCAAACACAAATTTCATTAATATATCAAGAGAATACATTTATGAAATTGAAATTTCATCAGTACTTATACAAGATTTCCCTAAGCTATGAAACCTAACATCAACAGCCTTAGTCCTAGCTAAGAAGCCTGACAAAGCTGATGATGAAGAAAAATAGGAAGAAGACAAGATTAAATCATTTCTTCTTCTTCCTACTCTCGACAAACAGAATGGCGAGTCTGATGATTCGCTCTTGCTGGCGGAGAGCTGCCAGTCTTTCCTCCTCCATTCGCTCCAGATGGCGATAATAATCCATATAGAAGAACAGGAGGTGGGTCAGTACCTCCTGTGGGACAGAGTCCCATATCTCCTCAGGAATGGCCGTGACGTGCCATTCCTGCTGCCATTCGGCACAGAGTAGCTCCATATTGAAGTTTTAGTAGTTCAAAAACATGTTGAATCTGACCATTGTGTTTTTGAAAGAAAAAGTATGGAGGTAAGTGTGTGAGAAAGAATTTGATGGGAAGGCTGATGTGAAGTGGCTGCTTATATAGGCAAGAGAATGCCAGGAGACGTAAAAGTATTTAATGCTTATAGGTAGAATTAATTCTATCTCGTCTCCCTAGACTTTGAAAAAGAATAACATTCATTGGAAAGAGGAAACATGGTTTAAAGCGCACAAGAAACAAGTAACAGTGGACTGTTCAAGTACAAATACCATTAACCCTAACCATAGTGACTATTAATCTTCCACTTCAACATATTCAAATATTAACTGAGACTGTTATCAAATTTTATTCACAGATAAGTCAAGTAAAACATTAGACTGTAATATCAGAACTTAGACTTATATCAGAACTTAACAGTCATTAGAACATAATTTCTTAACTCGAAAAAGGAATGCCTATCTTAGTAAGTTCTTATACAAGTTCTGAGTTATACTCTTCAGAACTTAATCATCAGAATATGCAACCAGAGCTTGTCCTCAGAATTTGTGCAATAATGACACAATGACTGTTTATCTAAAATAACATAGACCACCACTGAAATTTTCATCATTCAGATGGAGTGATTAGTGTGTGCATTAAGCTAAATAACAGACAAAGAGTAAAGTCTGATTCACTTCAGTACATCTTAGAAATAAGGCATAACTAAAATTTTGCTAAAGAGCTGTCATTGTCCTGAAACCTATTGATGAATGAGTTCATGCTTGAGTCCACCTCAACTGTTTTGTGCTAATTTTATGCATCTTTTGAAATTCTATTTTACAGTGGCTTCTCAGTGTAAGTGAGTCACGACTGCTTATCAGAATTTATGCTATTATCAGAGTATTTCTCCGGTAATCATAGAGTGTGAAAAGTCACCAAGAAAATTTGCTTTTCTAATGCATATTTACTTAATACCAGCAATGCACTTGGGTCGTCCCTTCCACATTTTTACTCTAGATCTCAAAGGAGTACCTGATTTTATTCTTTGATCTTTTTGCTTTTTCTTTTGATAAGTGAGGTTTATCAGCACTTAGTACAATCAGCAGTTTTACTAGTATCAGAATTTAACAGATGAGTAGCATTATTCTAATTTGTGACTTAGTAATAAGATAAACAAAGTAAACTCAACTAAGCTCAATTATCAGAATTTGCTAGTGTCATAAGATTTCCACTGAAATAATTACTTCTTACATGGAATCATTTGTTTATTGAAGACTACTAGGTCAGTATCTAGCACAGTTATCCTTATAGGATCGAATAGTTACTTGAACAGACATATCACTTATCAGAGTTTAGAAACATATATCAGATAACAATCAGTACTTAAACGTGTATTTCAATTAAGCACAGAATAAACAAAGAGATTACATTCTGTAAATACTGATCATAAAGTCTGATGCATCAGAACAAAACTAGACAGATTTAGAAAAAGAACCTGAGACCATTCCAAGTTCATTTACCAATCTTGTAAAAGTGGCTTCACATAGTGGTTTTGTGAAGATATCTGCTAGTTGTTGATCTGTTGGAACAAAGTGCAATTCCACTGTACCTTCATCCACATATTCCATTATGAAGTGGTACCTGATGTTGATGTGCTTTGTCATAGAGTGTTGAACTGGATTACCTGTCATAGCAATAGCACTTTAATTATCACAGTAAATAGGGATTTTGAAATATGTTAACCCATAATCCAGTAACTGATTCTTCATCCAAAGAATTTGTGCACAACAGCTTCCTGCAGCAATATACTCTGCTTCTGCAGTTGTTGTGGAAATTAACTTTTGTTTCTTGCTGTACCAAGAAACCAATTTGCCTCCAAGAAATTGGCAGCTTCCACTTGTGCTTTTCCTGTCAATTTTGCAACCTGCAAAATCTGCATATGAGTAACCTATTAGTTTAAAATCTGATTCTCTAGGATACCATAATCCCAGAGCAGTTATTCTTTTAAGATACTTAAAGATTCTTTTCACAGCTGTTAAGTGAGGTTCTCTTCGATCTGCTTGAAATCTTGCACAGAGACAGGTAGCATACATGATATCAGGTCTACTAGCAGTTAGATAGAGTAGAGAGCTAATCATACCTCTATAGTCAGTAATATCTACTGATTTACCGGTATCCTTATCCAGTTTTGTTGCAATGGCCATAGGAGTGGATGCACTTGAACAATCTTGCATTCCAAATTTCTTCAGCAAGTTTCTGGTGTACTTGGTTTGACAAATAAAAGTGCCTTCTTCATTCTGCTTGACTTGAAGGCCCAGAAAATAGCTAAGTTCCCCCATCATACTCATCTGATATCTTGACTACATTAGTTTGGCAAACTTCTTGCAAAGTTTGTCATTTGTAGACCCAAAAATGATATCATCAACATAAATCTGAACCAGAAGTAAGTCCTTTTCATGGTTGAGGTAGAACAGTGTTTTGTCTATTGTTCCTCTGTTGAATCCACTTTCCAGAAGAAACTGTGCTAAAGTCTCATACCATGCTCTAGGAGCTTGCTTAAGTCCATAAAGTGCTTTATCAAGCCTGTAGACATAATCTGGATGTTTGGTATCTACAAAGCCTGGAGGTTGTTCAACATATACCTCCTCCTCCAATTCTCCATTGAGAAAAGCACTTTTCACATCCATTTGAAAGACAGTAAACTTTTTGTGAGCAGCATAAGCCAAAAATATCCTTATGGCTTCTAACCTAGCAACTGGTGCAAATGTTTCATCATAATCAATTCCCTCATGTTGAGAATATCCTTTTGCAACCAGCCTTGCCTTATTACTTATAATTATGCCATCACTGTCAGTTTTGTTTCTGAATACCCACTTTATACCAACAACAGATCTATTCTTTGGTCTTGGCACTAGGGTCCAGACTTTGTTTCTTTCAAATTCATTTAACTCTTCCTGCATTGCTTGCACCCAATCAGCATCTTGAAGAGCTTCTTCCATTTCTTTGGCTCAGTCTGAGAGAGAAAAGAATTGTAGAGACATTCATTTGAAGTACCTGTTCTAGTTCTGACACCTGCATCAGGATTTCCAATTATCAAATCAGGTGTATGTGATTTTGTCCACTTCCTTGCAGATGGAAGGTTTTCTCTAGAACTGGATGCTCCCCCATGATCCATGCTATCTTCATTTTCATTTTCTAATGCTCCCCCTGAAACTATGCTCTCTGAGTTGGATTCTTCAGTATTTAGATTTTCAGCACTATCAGAACTTGGCTTATCAGAACTTGACGAATCAGAACTTGAAGAGCCAGATGCATGTTCTGATGTTTCTTGAGATGTGGTAGGATCTTGAGTATGCTCCCCCTGCATAGGTGCATCTTCCTTTGACGTAGTCACCACAGTTTCAATAACATCAGAGTTTAATCCATCAGAGTTTACAGTATCAGGACTTAGACTGTCAGGATTTTCAGTATCAGAATTTGAGTCTTCATTTTCAAATCTCAGCTGATCATGGCCAATGAAATCTTCAAGACCAGTAATCTTCTTGTCATCAAAAGAGACATTGATAGATTCCATGACCACTTTTGTTCTCAAATTATAGACTCTGAAGGCTTTTGTGGAAAGTGGATATCCAACAAAGATTATTTCATCAGCTTTTAGATCAAACTTTGATAGTTGTTCAGGATGAATCTTGAGAACAAAACACTTGCATCCAAATACATGAAAATATTTCAGATTTGGCTTCTTTTTCTTCACCATCTCATATGGTGTTTTTCCATGCTTGTTAATGAGTGTTGCATTTTGAGTAAAACAAGCAGTCTGCACAGCTTCAGCCCAGAAATAGGTTGGAAGCTTTGCTTCTTCAAGCATTGTACGTGCAGCTTCAATGAGAGTTCTATTCTTCCTTTCAACAACTCCATTTTGCTGTGGAGTTCCAGGAGCAGAAAATTCATGCTTTATTCCATGGTTTTTGCAGAACTCTTCCATTATCAAATTCTTGAACTCAGTGCCATTATCACTCCTTAAAATTTTCACAGAATCTTTGACCATTTTATCCAGCTGTTTGACATGATCAATCAAGATAGATACAGTTTCACTTTTTGTGTGTAAGAAATACACCCATGTGTATCTGGTGAACTCATCCACTATGACCAACGCATACTTCTTCTTTGCAATAGACATGACATTTACTGGACCAAATAGATCAACATGTAGTAGATGATAAGGCTCAAGAATTGATGATTCAGTCTTGCTCTTGAATGAAGATTTTCTTTGTTTGGCTTTCTGACAGGAATCACAAAGACCATCAAGAGCAAATACTGACTTTAGCAGTCCTCTCACAAGATTTTTCTTGACCAGTTCATTTATATTGTTGAAATTTAAATGAGAGAGTTTCTTATGCCAATTCCAGCTTTCTTCAATTGATGCTCTACTCATCAGACAGATTGCAGAACCATCAGTACTTGTTGAAAGCTTAGCTTCATAAATGTTACCATGCCTGTATCCTTTCAGAATAACTTTGCCTTTAGATTTACTCACAATTTCACAGTGTTCTTCAAAGAAATCAACATGATAACCTCTGTCACAGATTTGACTTATACTCAGTAGGTTGTGTTTAAGTCCTGAGACCAGAGCTACTTCTTTAATTATGACATTTCCAAGATTGATATTGCCATATCCCAATATTTTTCCAATGTTGCCATCTCCATAAGAAACACTTGGGCCAGCTTTCTCCACAAAGTCTGATAGCAGGGTCTTATTTCCAGTCATATGTCCTGAACATCCACTGTCCAAAACTAGAATATTTTTCCTGTTGCCCTGCAATCATAAAGACCACTAATTATTAATTTTAAGGACTCAGACTTGCTTGGATCCTTTGGCCTTATTAAGTTTGTTAACATTTGCAGCGGATTTAGCATCAGAGTTTATGTTAACATTTTTCTTATCAGAACTTACACTATCAGACTTTGAATCAGAATTTACACTAGAAGGAACAATGGAAAATTCTTCAAAGAAGGTTTTATTTGATAATAATCATAGTACAAGCTATGATATTCCTTACAAGTATAAATGGAATGCCATAAACTACCACAATGAAAATAAGGATTTTGTGGTTTGTATCTAACAGACTGACTCTTAACTCCTGATTTTGATGATAAGGAGTTAATATTCTTATTCTTCCTGCAAAAAGAAGCCAGATGGTTAGAACTTCCATAGTTATGACATGTTTTCCTAGGAGCATCAGGAACAGGTTTATAATTATTGCTTTTATTCACACCTTCCTTTCCATTCCTATTTTTCCTAGGTGATTTTACCTTGTTTGCATTTTTAACATCTTTCAGCTTATGCTTAAGCTGCTTCTTTGTCATTAAGCCTATGTTCACTTCAGTTGTCTTTTCCTGTTTTAGTTTGTCAGAAGTTAATTCCTTTGTAACTTCTGATTTCTCATTTTCAGACTTTACAGTTACAAACTTAACAGGTTTTTACTTTGGCTTTTGCTTATCAACAGGCTTAATTTCTTCAGTTCCTTTATCATTCTTATCTTCTCCATAACCTAAGCCCTCTTTCCAGTTTCCACTACTTAGCAAATTTTGAGTTATTTTGCCAGAGTTAGTCCAAGTCCTGATAATCTCTCTTTCCTTTTCTAACTCATTTTTTAGAGATACATTCATTTTTAGCACTTCATCCCTAACATAAAAAGCATCATCTCTATCCTTCTGAGTTTGATGGAATATGACTAACTCTTTTTCTAAGAAATCATTTCTTTTCTTAAATGCAAGATTTTCAGAAGTTAATCTTTCACATGTTAAAGTTTGATCTCTATAACTAACAAACATGGTTTTAAGATATCTTCTCAACTCATTAATATCATCAGTATGAAAAGCATAAGTAGTCTGAGGTACCTTTGTTTCAACAGCTTCAGAACTGCTCTCAGCACTTTCTTTATCAGCATTTGCCATCAATGCATAGTTTTCCTCACTTTCAGAGTCTGAGGTGTCTGTCCAACTTTTCTGCTTTGTGACAAGAGCCTTGCCTTTGTCACCCTTTACCTTCTTGCAATCAGGAGATATGTGGCCTTTCTCACCACAGTTATAGCATTTAACATTGGTGTAATCTCCTCTGTCAGACTTTCCTCCTCTGCCTTCAGATCTTCTGAAATTCTTCTTATCAGAACTTATGCCTTTCCTAGAAAACCTCTTTCCCTTCCTGAACTTCCTGTATGCAATCTTTGTGATTCCTTTCACCATAAGAGCACACAGCTTCATCATCTCCTCATCAGCATCAGTCTCAGGCAAGCTTTCAGAATCTGAGTCATCATCACTTTCAGAACTTGATGACTCAGTTTCAGACTTTATGACAAGAGCTTTACCCTTGTCTTTCCTTGAGGAAGCTGCTTTGGGGAATTCTTCTTCAGCCTTAAGAGCAACTGTCCTTGACTTTCCTCCTTTCCTCTTGCTTCTTTGTTCCATCTCAAGCTCATGAGTCTTGAGCATACCATAGATTTCGTCAAGAGTTGTTTCATCAAGATTATAGTTGTCTCTTATTGTCGTTGCCTTCAAATCCCAGCATTCAGGAAGAGCTAACAGGAACTTAAGGTTTGAAACTTCAAGATCATACTCTTTATTAATCAATGACAAATCATTCAAAAGTTTGACAAATCTATCATATAAATCATTCAATGACTCATTAGTCTTTGAGTCAAAGTGTTCATACTCTTGAGTGAGTATTGTCTTCCTGTTCTTCTTAATTGTCTCCGTTCCCTGACACCTTGTTTCCAGAGCATCCCATATCTCCTTAGCAGTCTTGCAATTGATTACCCTGTTTGACATTACATTATCAATGGCACTATACAGTAAGTGTCCTACCTTGGAATCCTTAGCAATTGATGCTATATCTTTAGCAGTATAATCACTCTTCTCCTTTGGTACGGTCTTTGCTGCTTCACCTGCAACTGCAACAGCGAGCTTGGTTGGTTTGTGAGGGCCTTCCTTGATTCTATCAAGGTATTCTGGATCTGTTGCTTCCAGGAACATGGTCATCCTTACCTTCCATATGGGATATTCAGATGGTCTCAGTATGGGAACCCTGATAGTCTCATACCGACTTTGAATTTGTGACTTTGGAGGTTCTTCAGTTTTGGTAGGCTTAGTTGGAGTTTCTGTGTCAGACATGATTGTGTATGGATCTTTAGTTGTATGTGTGTTAACATATTGGCTCTGATACCACTTGTTAGGTCACACACACTGTAGAGGGGGTGAATACAGTGTATAATACAATCAAATCGAACTTTAATATATTAAGTAACAGAAAACAGACTTTATTGAAACAATAAACTCTGTTACAGTATGGAACTGTTACCTCTCAGTGATGAACAAATATCACGAGAGCTGCTAGGGTTACAATGAATAATCTTCTCAAATATATTAACACTTTTAGTGTAAACCCTATGTCTGTGTTTATATACTACACAGTTACAAGATAATTGCTAATTGATATGGAATATAATTCTGCTTCCTAAAATATATCAGTCAGATATCTTTTCTTCCAAGTATTCCATTCTTCACGGAATTCCTTCTTCATGCATATTTCTTCTTATGTTTATCTCGATCTTCTTTCCTTTAATCAGCTACTTTCCTTTCTTTGATCATCCTTCAGCACTTAAGTTCTGATATCTAACTTCTGATGATTATCTCCTGATAATATAAGTACTGATATCCTTAAGTCCTGACTTCCAGTATAAGTACTGATCAACAGTTAAGTACTGATTTGTCTTGTTAAGTAAGATCTGAAATCTAAACATAAATTATATTAGCCATGACATTATCAAATATATCTAACAATGGTAATAGAACCACCTGTGACGGGAGTCAGAGTTTGACTCACAGTTTGCACAGTGGTTATGACAGGGTGTTGTTCTCCACTTGTGGTGGGAACCTTCAGTTGAATTGGAAAGGATTTGTATGTTATTGTCATGTGCACCAGCCTCAAACCCTTGTTCTTATTGCAGAGCACTGTCACATAAATGTGATGTACATGCCTCTCTCATATCAGGGTCATTGGCAATTGAACTCCTAGCCTCAATTGTTAGTGCAATTTTATCTAGGGTTGTGAGGGGAGTTGTTCCTGTAACAGGAACCTTCAATTGAATTGGAGAGGATTTAGATAGCTCCCCCTCAGGAGTACTACCCTCAAACCTTACAACCTGTGAAGGCTGATTTGCACACAAAGGTGCATCTATAACTACCATGGGGTCATCATTAAAAATTGATGAGTCCCCCATGTTTGTGATGGTGTCATCAAGGTCTACCCCAGCTAGTAGCCTCTAACCATCTAAATTTGGTGTCTGGGTGGTGAGCAAGGTTTCTTGAACCAAGTCACTTGAGTGAGATTGCACTTGAGAATAAGATTCAAGTGTTGTGTAGGAAGAAGAAATTTTAGATAAAAGATTTTGAATTTCAATATTGAGTGTTGGAAGCTCCCCCTTAATAAATGAGGGAGCTTCAAGAGATGTGCTCTCCTTGTGTATGTCATCCTTATTTCTCCTTCCATACACTTGAATTGCTTCAAGTGGTAATTGTGTAGACTCATTACATGATGCACTAGGGAGAGTGCTCTTTTCAATAGAGGCACCCTGTTGAGAGGATGCCCCTAGAGTCTATTTTTTGTCCCGGTGTTACAACTACATCCTTTTGAGAGGATGTACAGGTGGCTTGAGTGGTCAAATCTAAGTTTTTAGCCTTCTTTGGTTTTTTTGACCAAGGGTGACTCAGTTTCTGTTTGTTCCTCACCACTCTCATTTATGATTGTCAGGTTTTCCTAATTTCTCTTCTTTTTACTCACTTCACCCTTTTGAGAGGATGAATTGGTAGGCTTCCTAGCTTCTAGTGGTATAGAAACAGTGGTCTCAGCTTGGGAAGGCCCCTGTTGGTTATCCTGTGTTTGTACTTCTACAGGTTCAGGGACCATTGTTGTACTAGATTGTGCATTTGATCTCATATCAGGCATGGGGTAAGGGTAAGTCTTAAACCTCTTCACCATGAATGAAGTGATTTTTAGACTTACAATTACCTTGTTCTTTGTAGTAAGTGAGCCAAATATAATTTTGGATACTTGTTTATAATTGCCTATTTTTGTGTTATCTATACCATTAAGCAAATGTATGTCTGATACTCTATGATTTAAAGTAGACATAATACATCTAGGAAAGAAAATTTCCTTACCTCTTGCAGCTAGGGGCATTGTGAGCCTGGTGGAAAGTTCTTCCAGGATCAATGGACCAACATTCAAGTGTCTGTTGTGGGCTATAGAGAACACCAACTTTTGCACCACACTTGATATGTTATCATATTCTGTCTTCCTACAAGTGAAGGCCCTCACTATAGAATCAAACAAGAAGGACCATTATTTCCTCAGGTTTGTTCTGTTCAGACTTGCTAGGTTGATTCTTCCACCATAGTGTATGAAATCCATGAACTCTGTTAGCTCATCCTGTGTTGGCACCTCCACCATATTTTCAGTTGGAAGATCGAAAGCTGCATTCACATCCAACTCATTGAACTCAATTTGTTGGCCTCCAATTGATCAAGTCACCACCATAGACATAGAGTTGCCATTCATAATTGTCCTCACCACAGCGGTTGTCCAGAATTCATGCAGAACATCCATCTACAGGATTGAGTTAGCAGTTAAAGCACCTGCAAGATATGATTTAGATACAAACTTGATAAACCATTTGAAATAATTAGGGGCCTGATTAGCATCAGTAAAAACGAGGTAGTTAGTTTTATTCTTGGGGATATCAGCTCCAACATTGTTGAGTGCCATTGTTGTTGAGTAAGAAGGAATGGGTAAGAATTATGAGAGAGAGAAAGAGCTTGAAACGAGAACGAAATCGGTTTAGATTTGAAAATTAGGTCACTTAGAGATCTCGAAGGCATAAAGATGTGTATGTCTGGGTGTTTATAGTAAAAGGTAAATGACTTGTCGAGAACTCAAAATAAACGTTTGTAATTTGTTTATCGAGAAGTCAAAATATTAAAGAAAATAAATACATATCAATATGTCATATTTCTGAGTCTTATCGAGAACTAGATAAAGACTTATCGAGATGTCAAATAAATACCCAGTTTATCCAAAATGGACTGAATTGTTTTTAATTTTTATTTGAATAAATCAAAATAAAATTAGAATAATATTGTCAATAGTATTTTACTAAAATAATTTATTAAATTATCTCAGTTCTGATTTATTTATAAGTCTAAAATTATAATTATAGAGAACTCTGTAAGTTGACACTTATTGAGAACTCTACAATGACTTATCGATAAGTCATAATGAAGCTTATCGAGAAGTCCCTCGAGAAGTCAGAAAATTGACTTATCGAGAACTCACTCGAGAAGTCTTAAAATGACTTGTCGATAAGTCAATTAGACTTATCGAGAACTCAGTTCTCTATACTTTTGATTACTTTGATTCTGCATTAGCTAATTTTACATATTGAAAATGCAAATCAACATTTAGACAGTTTTCGTAGAATTTAAAAAATTCCAATCTAAATGAAAAATAAAATGAAAGATAAATATGCAGAGAAATTTGAAATATTTATAGTTCATATTTCAGTTAATTTCCAATTAAATCAAATTAATTTTGATTAACTGGAAACTAATCTGCTGCAAAACATTAGCTGAGTTCTTGCCTTAGGATGAAGAATTTAACATTTCAATTTCACCTACAAGTCTAGTGAAAGTTGCTTCATCCAAAGGTTTAGTAAAAATGTCATCTAATTGTTTTTCTGTTGGAACAAAAATAAGTTCAATGGTACCATTTACAGCATTAAATCTAATAAAATGGTACCTTACATCAATGTGCTTTATTCTAGAATGATTAATTGAATTAGCCACAACAGATATAACACTAGTATTGTCACACATAATAGGGATTTTGTGTAACACTAGGCCATAATCCATTAGCTGATTTTTAATCCAAATCACTTGAGCACAGCAACTTCCAACAGCTATGTATTCAGCCTCAGCTGTGGAAGTTGACACAGATTGTTGTTTCTTGATATACCGGGATACAAGTCTTTGTCTAAGAAACTGATAGCTTCCACTAGTGCTCTTTTTGTCAACCCTGCATCCAGCAAAATCTGCATCTGTGTATCCAACAGCTTCAAAACCAGTTCCCTTAGGATACCATAATCCCAAGTTTGGAGTCCCCTTCAAATATCTGAAAATCCTCTTCACAGCCATCAAATGTGATTCCTTTAGATTGGCTTGAAATCATGCACACAGACATGTAGCAAACATGATGTCTGGTCTACCTGCAGTTAAGTACAGCAAAGATCCAATCATTCCTCTATAGCTTGAAATATCTACATTTTTTCCCTTTTTGTCTTCATCCAACTTTGTAGCTGTAGACATAGGTGTAGATGTAGGTGAACAATCAACCATCCCAAACTTTTTGAATAGATCTTTGATATACTTAGTTTGGCTGATGAAGATTCCATCACTTCTTTGACTGACTTGAAGTCCAAGAAAGTAACTCAATTCCCCCATCATACTCATTTCATATACACTCTGCATAAGCTTGGAAAATCTTTGACACAGCTTTTCATTTGTAGAACCAAAGATAATATCATCCACATAAATCTGAACTAGGATCATATCATTACCATGCTTCTTGTAGAAGAGAGTCTTGTCTTTTGTTCTTCTAGTGAATCCATATTTGATTAAGAATTCTGACAGTGTGTCATACCAAGCTCTAGGTGCTTGTTTTATTCCATAGAGAGCCTTGAGTAACTTGTATACAAAATTTAGAAATTCTGGATCTTTAAAGCCAGGTGATTGTTGCACATAAACTTTTTCTTCCAACTCACCATTAAGGAAAGCAATCTTGACATCCATTTGATATACTTTAAAATTTGAATGTACAGTAAATGCAAGAAAAATCCTTATTGCTTCAAGTCTTGCAACTGGAGCAAAGGTTTCATCATAGTCAATTCCGTCTTCTTGTGAGTAGCCTTTTGCAACCAACCTTGCTTTGTTTCCGGTAACAATTCCATTTTCATCTATTTTGTTCATGAACATCCACTTTGTTCCAATTATACTCCTGTTATTTGGTGTAGGAACCAATTTCCAAACTTTGTTCCTTTCAAACTGATTGAGCTCCTCTTGCATAACAGATATCCAATCAGGGTCCATTAGAGTTTCTTCAGTTTTCTTAGGCTCCATTTGTGACAGAAAGTATGCATGAAGGCATTCATTAGCAGTAGCACTTCTAGTCCTCACTCCAGCAGTAGGATCACCAATAATTGCATCTCTAATGTGACTTTTATCCCACTTTCTAGTGTGAGTTTGTTGAGTTGTGCCTTCTTCATTTCCTTTACCATTGGCATGACTTGTAGAACTTTCTTCTCTTCCCCCCGATTTTGTTCTATCAAATTCAGGTTTTTGAGATGAGCTTCCATTTTCATGGTTCACTTGTCCAGTAGTCTCTTCATCCATTATTTGTTGTGTTTGATTTCAGCTTCATCTTCAGAATCACTATCAATTTTAAGATTTTCAAATCTAAGGACTTAGCTTCATTGTCATCAAGGCATTCCAAGCCCGGACATTTGTCATCATCAAAATTAATATCTGTGTTTTCCATAATCTTTTTATGTTCAATCACATAGACTTTGTATGTAGTTCTCTCCAACGAATATCCCAGAAAAATTGCTTCAAAAACTTTAGAGTCAAATTTTCCCACATATTCAGAGTTGTCCTTCAAAATATAGCACTTGCTTCCAAACACATGAAGATGCTTTACAATAGGATTTATTATAGATAGGATTGAGTAGGGTGACTTTCCAAGATTCTTGTTAATGAGATATCTGTTTTGAGTGTAGCATGTAGTGTTCATAGCTTCTTCCTAAAAACTTGTTGGCAACTTTGCATCTTGCAGCATTGTTTTAACAGCCTCTACTAATGCTCTATTCTTTCTCTCAACTTACCCATTTTGATGAGGTGTTCTAGAAGCTGAGAATTCTTGAACAATATCCTTGTCTTTGCAAAATTCAGTTAAGGTTGCATTCATGTATTCTGTTCCATTATCACTCCTCAATCTTTTCACATAATTATGATCTTCAGCCTGCTTCTCAATCTTCTTGATATGTTCAATTATGATGTGTGGAGTCTCATCGTTGGAGTGCATTAATTCTACCCACGTGTATCTTGAGTAGTCATCCACCATCATAAGTGCATATCTCTTTCTTGAAATTGAAAGGTCCAAATAAGTCCATGTGAATAAGTTGCAAAGGTGCACTTATAGAATTCATAGTTTTACTCTTGTGACTTGATCTTTTCATTTTTTCTTTTTGACAGGCATCATAGACTTCATCTTGAGCAAACTCCAGATTAAGCATGTCTCTCACTAACTCCTTTTAGACTAGAGTATTGATTGCCTTGAAATTCAAGTGAGATAGCTTCTTATGCCATAACTTGCTTTGCTCTACAGATTCCTTGGTGTAGAAGCAACAGATTCCATCCTCATTTGTCGAGTCAAAGTCTGTAACAAATAAGCTTCCTTTCCTTGCCCCTTTCAGAGCAAATTCACCGGTCTATTTGCTGATAAAAATGCATTCTCCGTTGTTAAATGAGACCTTGAATCCTTTGTCTGCAAATTGACAAACACTAAGGAGATTCACATCAAGACCAGCTACCAGTGCTACATCTTCAATGACAAGATTTCCAGAAATCAATTTACCATATCCCATTGTGAACCCTTTGTTGTTGTCTCCAAAAGTCACTAATGGGCCAACCTTCTCCTCAAATTGTGGTAACGGGGCCATATCACCTGTCATATGTCTTGAGCATCCATTGTCTATGATCTGTATGACCTTATTCTCTTTGCCCTGCACACAATGAGGATTAAGTGTGTTTAGCAACCCAAGCAGGGTTAGGTATTTTCTTCTTGGTTAACAGATTTGATAGAGGTAGAGTTTGATGATTCAGAAAGAATAGAGTTCATTGAATGATGTGTATTATGACGCCCTCCCAATCCGGGGTCTAGATTGGGGAGTCACTTCACCTTTAACAAATATTATCACAATATAATTACTCAACCCCTTTACATCACAAGGATCTTAAACAGGTTATGGTATGAAACAAGTTACAACTACTAACTGTCAATATAAAAATTATTACAAACCTTAATAAATAGCCAAAGTCATAACTCCGGTTTAGAATTACACAAAACAACCCAAAGGTACTGATAACAACGATCTAATTCAACATAGCTTACTCCCAGCTATTATTTATGCGTGTCCCCTACCTGAGCTGGTATAAAGATTCTAAAAATATGGTGAGGACCACTATAAATATTCTTAACAGTTGTGCCTAAGCCTGGTTATCTTCCTCATGCTTAACAGTTATGGTTAGATAAATAACAAAGTGAGCTACAAAAGCTCAGCAAGTAACTAAGTTAAACAAAAAGACTAAACTATTTAATAGAATAAGATAAGGGATAAGGTTTCAAGGTTTTTAAAAGAGGTTTTAAGATCAAGCTAATTCCAAGGTAGTCATTTTACCACTAGTACTTTATAAAAACATCTCATGTCTCAAAGCTTTCATAAAACCTTCCTTTATCAAAGCAATACTTTTCAAAACAGATCTTCTCATCAAAACCTTTCTTCATTCATGAAATCATATCATTTTCAAGAAAATAGTTCAATCATCTGGATATTTCTTTACATAAAACATTTTTACTCAATTGGAGTGTATGACGCTCTGGACTGCACGGGTGATCAGCCACGTACAATCCCCATACCGAACTTTACAGCCCCTCTGGACGTGAATAGGGTACCCATAAGGCCATGTATTCAGCCTTTCAATCTCCAGCCCTCACTAGTCTTTATTATGTGCCAACCCTCACTGGTCTTCATAGTTGACCAGCGTCACTCGGCCACTTACACTTCCAATCAATGGAATTTCATAAAATCATTTGGATTGAAAACTTTCATTTTCGAAATACTTTTCATTTAAAAATCTTTACCATCTCTTTGAAATCATCGAGACCCTTTCAAGTCTAAAATCATTCTTAATTTCAAGTTCATAAAACTTTGTTACATAGCAAGGGTAGGGTGTACCAAAAGAACCATTGTTCAGGAATTCAAAGCTATCATCAACTTGAAAGGATTTGCATTTGAAATAAGGTATAATATTCAAAAGGAAAAGGAACAAGATATGTCAATATACAAGGCTAATTAAAAGGGTGACAGTAGGTATTTAATCATGACATCGAATCACAACATATGAGGCAAGGGTTGAAATGTTACTTACTTTACTCGCTCTATTTCTTGACCACAGAACCTACTATTACGTCACCTAATGGGGCCTTTCCTTTCCTAATCGAGCATTCCCCCTTTCCGAATCCAAAGAGAGAAGAGAGCAATCGAGAGAGATGATGTTTGGGTCGATAAAATGAGAAGGAAAGGGCCTGGTCTGATTTCAACACAGCCAGGGGTATTTTAATAAATTTGCTGCTAAACAAATTTCTATATTTAAGTAATTTTATGCTAGAGAGATCCCTAAAATCGTACTTATTAAATAGAATATTGGAGATTAACAATTCAGAATTATTGAAATTGTATTTTTAACATGTAGATAATTAAAGTACCTTTCTCCCCATATTTTAAAATAATTTTTGAGCGTATAGATTATTTTATACAATCGCCAAAATAAATTCATCCATTATTTTTATAAAGTCTCTGGGGGTATTCTAGAGATAATATAAAAAATCTCATTATTTTTATATAATTTTAATCATTTTATAGAATTATTTAAAAGCTCATATACTCTTATTTTCACATAATAAAATATTTAATATCGTTTAAAAATGCATCGACCACATTGTCAAACACGAACAAGTCACATATCACGTAATCCCATCTTCCTCAATAGAAGCTTCATACTTCCATTAATTTCCATATTAAATCTTAAATATTCTCACTTTTCCATTCTCGTTATATATAAACAAAAATCCGATATCTTTATCGGTCACATCTTCGCTTTATTCATTTAATCATATCAACACATACAGGTCGCTTAATCGTGTACTCACATATATACATTTTTATTTTATTTTATTTTTCATATTAAATCACACATTCGTATATAATATTCGAGAATACAAGTCGCGAAATCCCTGGATATTACATCCTTCCCCCCTTAAAAAGGATTTTGTCCCTAGAATCACACCTTAGTACATAAATGAGGATACTTATCAAGAATTTCGCTTTCAAGCTCCCACGTTGCCTCCTCAATGTTGGGATTCCTCCATAAAACTTTTACCAATGGCACTATCTTATTTCTAAGCGCCCTCTCTTTCCGGTCTAGTATCTCTACCGGTTGTTCTACATAAGATAGATCTGGATGAATCTCTAAAGGTTCATATTCTATCACATGACTTGAATCCGGGTTGTACTTTTAAGCATAGATAAATGAAAGACGTTATGAATGTGCTGCATCTGCGGCGGTAGAGCCAACTCATACGCAACCATTCCAACTCTCTTTAATATTTCAAAAGGGCTGATGTATCTTGGATTCAGCTTTCCTTTCTTTCCATATCTGGACAATCCTTTCCATGGAGACACTTTTAGCAATGTCTTCTCTACAGGCTTGAATTCCATATCTTTTCGACTTCGATCAGCATATTTTCTTTGTCGATCTTGAGCGTCGATCAATCTTTTACAAATTAGTTCCACATTTTCTTTGGTTTATTTAATTAATTCTGGACCTAAAAGTTTACGTTCACCAACTTCGTCCCAAAACACAGGAGATATGCACTTTCTCTCATAGAGAGCTTCATATGGAGGCATGCCAATGCTTGCGTGGTAACTGTTGTTGTAAGAGAATTCCACCAGAGGCAAATGTTCGTCCCAACTTCCTTTGAAATCTAACACAGACTCTTAACATGTCTTCAATTTTCTGGATAGTTCTTTCACTTTGCCCATCTGTTTGTGGATGATAAGCAGTACTCATATTCAACTTTGTTCCCAAATACTCTTGGAATTTTTGTCAAAATCTTGAATTAAACCTGGGGTCTCTATCTGACACAATAGATACTGGTACCCCATGCCGCATAACAATCTCATCCAAATATAACTTATTAAGCTTGTCTAACGAAAATCTTTCGTTGATTTGTAGAAAATATGCCAATTTGATCAATCGATCGATAATTACCCAGATAGCGTCGTGATTCACTCTAGTTCTGGGTAGTCGCACCACAAAATCCATAGCGAGATACTCCTATTTCCATTCAGGAATCTCCATTGGTTGAAATAGTCCACTAGGTCTTTGATGTTCTGATTTGGCTCTTTGACACGTATAACATTTACTTACCCATTCTGCGATCTCTTTCTTCATATTTGGCCACCAGAAGTTTTCCTTTAAATCCATATACATTTTGGTACTCCCGGGTTGGATGTGACATTAGAAATCCAAATATGAGAAGAAAATCTCAATATGCCTTCACTATCCTTTTGAATATTTATCTCTTCTTCGGTCAATTTATCTCTTTCTTGAATCATCACTTGCTCTTAACATCATCGAATCTTTTCTAAAAACTCAGTTTGAAACATCATTGCATATATTACACTACCTTTTGGCTCAGGGATTCGCACTTCAATTTCAAACTTTTCAAATTCGTTTATTAACTCTTCTGATGATGTTAACATATTTAATCTTTCCTTTTGACTCAGGGCATCTGCCACGACGTTCACCTTTCCAGGATGATAATTTATCATACAATCATAATCCTTGATCAATTCTAGCCATCGTCTTTGTCTCATGTTCAGCTCCCTTTGGGTAAAGATGTACTTCAAGCTTTTATGATCTGTATAGATTTCGCACTTTTCTCCATACAAATAATGTCTCCAAATCTTAAGTACAAATACGATTGCTGCTAACTCCAGGTCATGAGTTGGATATTTCTGCTCGTGAGGCTTCAATTTTCGAGAAGCATATACAATCACTTTTCCATGCTGCATTAACACGCATCCTAGTCCTTTGTGAGACGCATCACTGTAGATCACAAAATCACCTTCTCCATCCGGTAGAGCTAACACGGGTGCTGAAACTAACCTCTTCTTCAGTTCTTGGAAACTCTGTTCACACTTTCCTGTCCATATGAATTTTTTGTTCTTTCTGGTCAACGTTGTCAACAGAACCGCTATCTTTTAAAAGTCTTGTACAAATCTTCGATAGTAGCCAGCTAGTCCCAGAAAACTTCTAACTTCTGTTGGCGTCCTAGGCCTTTCCCAATTCATTATTACTTCGATCTTCGCGGGATCCACTTTGATGCCTTCACTGCTTACCATGTGCCCAAGAAATTAAACTTCCTTTAACCAAAACTCGCACTTAGAGAATTTAGCATATAACTTTTCTTTCCTTAAAATTCCCAAAGTTATCCTCAAATGCTCAACGTGTTCTGCTTCCGTTTTAGAATAAATCAAAATATCGTCGATAAACACGATCACGAACTTATCCAAATATTTCTTGAAAACTCTATTCATCAAATCCATGAATATGGCAGGTGCATTGGTTAGCCTAAAAGCTATCACTAAGAATTCATAATGCCCATATCTCGTACAAAATGCCTTTTTAAGTATATCTTCCACTTTGATCTTCAACTAGTGATAACCCGATCTTAGGTCAATCTTAGAGAAACATGTCGCTCCCTTCAATTGATCGAACAAATCATCGATCCATGGCAATGGATATTTATTCTTAATGGTCAGCTTATTAAGTTCACGATAGTCGATACACAGCCTCATGCTTCCATCCTTTTTCTTGATGAATAAAACCGGTGCGCCCCATGGGGATACGCTTGGTCGAATCACCCTTTTGTCCAATAATTCCTGCAATTGCGTAGCTAACTCTTTCATTTCTACAGGTGCCATCCGATAAGGAGCTTTTGATACTGGTTCAGTGTTGGGTGCCAAATCAATCGCAAATTCTATCTCTCGATCTGGTGGCAATCCTGGTAATTTATCTGGGAAAACATCAGAAAACTCATTAAAAACCAGAATTTCCTCTATCTTAGGTGGTTCTTTACTATAATCCACTACATGTGCTAAATAGGCCTCGCATCCTTGTCTTAATAATCATTTTTCTTGAATCATCATCAGAAACTTATTCTCTTATTGCTGCCCCCGAAAAATGACTTCCTTATCGTCCTTGGACTTCAACCTCACTTTCTTGATTTTGCACTTAATCTGAGCATCATGGTCTTCTAGCCAATTCATTCCTAGGATGATATCAAATTCTCCTAGTTTGAAAGGTATCAAGTTCATGAAGAAATGACGACCTTCTATCTCTATGTCGCAAGTAGGACAAATTCTATCGACAGAAACTCTATCCTGATTAGCCACTTCATAACCAAGTTGGGCTCTAAAGGTTGAGTAGCACAATTCAATTTATCAACAAAATTCTTGTATATAAAAGACTTGGTAGCTCCTGAATCCATTAATACTTTTGCATCTAAAGAGTTCACAATAAGCGTACATGCGATCACATCTGAGTCCTGAACAACATCCTTCATCGTCATGTTAAAAGTTCGTACCCTTGGTTGCACTTGAGGTGCTGGTGGTGGTGGTCCATTTATCCTGAGAATATTTGCTTGTTGAACAGGTTCTTTACAATCTCTAGCCATATGTCCCAACTTGCCACACTTAAAACATGTCACACCTTTCCTGTCCGAAGAACTGGTGCATTTTAAAGAATAATGGCCCTTCTTGTTACACTTGAAGCATGTAATGTTAGGCTTGTTACAGATTCCAGAATGCTTCTTTCCACATATCTTACATTATGGGGCTGGGGGTCTATTCCCTTTCTATTGTTGATTCTGAGTGGAGAAATGGTTACCCTGTCCAATATTTCTGGGTTTGAATCCTTGGAATCCCTTATTTGTCGGGTTGTCAGAACCCTTCTTGAACTTTCCCTTCAACTTTCCACTTCCTTGTCCTTGAATTTCTTCAGAACCCTGAAATTTTCTTTTCTTGTTATCATTCTCCCTCTTTGATATTTCACTTTCACCTTCTATAATCATAGCCTTCTGAACCACTACAACATATGTCTGGAGTTCGAGAACTGCCACTTGTCTACGTATCCATGATTTAAGTCCTTGTTAGAATCGTTTTACCTTCTTACATTCTGTATTCACATATTCTGGCATAAACCTTGCCAGTTCTGAAAATTTCACCTCGTACTCTGCTACAGTCATACCTTCTTGCTTCAGTTTTAAGAATGAGACTTCCGATTGATCCTGTAAATATTGAGGTAGATACTCCTCCAGAAATAGTTCAGTAAATCTTTGCTACGTGATTACACCATCTTCTTTTAAAGCCTTGGTGGATTCCCACCAGAAATTTGCATCATCTTTCAGATAAAAACTTGCATATTCAGTCTTCTTATTGTCACCAACCTCTTCCAAAATAAAGGCTTTCTCTATCTCTTTTATCCAAGACTTCGCCTTAATTGGATCTGTTGTTCCCGTAAATTCTGGTGGATGAAGGGACTGGAAGGCTTTAAAGCTTCCGACTTGAGGAGCTTGGGGTTGCTCGTGTAAAGCAGTGATTTTGAGCTGAAGAAGGTGGAGAATCTGAGTCATTGTTAAATTCTCTTGATTCTGACCTTGGGTCTGGTTACCCTCATCTGGGTTGGTTGGTGTAGTTGACATCTTCTTCAAATGGTTAGACAAGCAACTTATTAAGCGATATGCCAGCATGGCAATACATCATAAAATAACATCTTATAAACTTTTTAGAATCTAGCCTTTAAAATGATTAGCACATGCAGCCTTATTGCTACATAAGTTGCTCATCATATAGTTGAGATCATAGGGTACGAGTTCAGGGGGTCATTGTGAAGCATAGGTATTATTCAAAATAATATGTAAACATGTAGGAAGTGAACAGTAAGGTGCAATAATGTTATGAGAAATAAATACGCATATGAATAAAATGATAGTCAAGGTTTCAAGACTAAGATCGAAATGAAAGATAAGGAAAACGATAACATGGCTACATGATCAAACGAGGGAAAGAATTTTGGGAATATATCCCCTTAAGTACCACTAGCTGCAAACCAACTACTTCCATAACTATAATAAATCTAAACCAACTAAGGTCATCCTATTGACTCGGCATCCATCCAAGGCTTTCCCATCTTACTAGTACCAAGATAAAATAACTACATGTCACAATTTCACCCACCTTCATAGCCCCAGCATAAATCTCATCAGATCACTGGCGGTCCAGACTTGTTATCGATACATTCGACATGCATCTTTTCCACCTAAAGACTTTATAAGTCTCGATCATCGCATAACTAGTCGAAGGATCCTCATCTAAACATTTTTGAAGTTACTCAATCACACCACACCAAACTTGTAAACTTACCTAGTCCAGACTATATCCGATAATCTCAACTAAACTCTATATGAGTTGAAAACACGCACTTAACTTAGGGGTCTCCCTAAAAAATTCTTATCCAAACTTGTTTCAGGGACAAAAACTGTAGCTCTGATACCAACCTATGACGCCCTCCCAATCCGGGGTCTAGATTGGGGAGTCACTTCACCTTTAACAAATATTATCACAATATAATTACTCAACCCCTTTACATCACAAGGATCTTAAACAGGTTATGGTATGAAACAAGTTACAACTACTAATGGCCAATATAAAAATTATTACAAACCTTAAAAAATAGCCAAAGTCATAACTCCGATTTAGAATTACACAAAATAACCCAAAGGTATTGATAACAACGATCTAATTCAACATAGCTTATTCCCAACTATTATTTATGCATGTCCCCTACCTGAGCTGGTATAAAGATTCTAATAGTACGGTGAGGACCACTATAGATATTCTTAACAGCTGTGCCTAAGCCTGGCCATCTTCCTCATGTTTAACTGTCATGGTTAGATAAATAACAAAGTGAGCTAAAAAAGCTGAGCAAGTAACTAAATTAAACAAAAAGACTAAACTATTTAATAGAATAAGATAAGGGATAAGGTTTCAAGGTTCCTAAAAGAGGTTTTAAGATCAAGCTCATTCCAAGGTAGTCATTTTACCACCAGTACTTTATAAAAACATCTCATGTCTCAAAGCTTTCATAAAACCTTCATTTATCAAAGCAATACTTTTCAAAACATATCTTTTCATCAAAACCTTTCTTCATTCATGAAATCATATCATTTTTAAGAAAATAGTTCAATCATCTGGATATTTCTTTACATAAACATTTTTACTTAATTGAAGTGTATGACGCTCGGGACTGCACGGGTGATCAGCCACGTATAATCCCCATACCGGACTTTACAGCCCCTGTGGATGTGAATAGGGTACCCATAAGGCCATGTATTCATCCTTTCAATTATCAGCCCTCACTAGTCTTTATTATGTGCCAGCCCTCACTAGTCTTCATAGTGGACCGGCGTCACTCGGCCAGTTACACTTCCAATCAATGGAATTTTATAAAATTATTTGGATTGAAAACTTTCATTTTTGAAATACTTTTCATTTAAAAATCTTTACCATCTCTTTGAAATCATCGAGACCCTTTCAAGTTTAAAATCATTTTTATTTCAAGTTCATAAAACTTTGTTACATAGCAAGGGTAGGGTGTACCAAAAGAACCATTGTTCAGGAATTCAAAGCTATCATCAACTTGAAAGCATTTGCATTTGAAATAAGGTATAATATTCAAAAGGAAAAGGAACAAGCTATGTTAACATACAAGGCTAATTAAAAGGGTGACAGTAGGTATTCAATCATAACATCGAATCACAACATATAAGGCAAGGGTTAAAATGTTACTTGCCTTACTCGCTTTCTTTCTTGACCACAGAACCTACTATCACGTCACCTAGTGGGGCTTTTCCTTTCCTAATCGAGCGTTCCCCCTTTCCGAATCCAAAGAGAGAAGAGAGCAATCGAGAGAGATGATGTTTGGGTCGACAAAATGAGAAGGAAAGGGCCTGGTCTGATTTCAACACAGCCAGGGGTATTTTAGTAAATTTGCTACTAAACAAATTACTATATTTTAAGTAATTTTATGCTAGAGAGATCCATATAATCGTACTTATTAAATAGAATATTGGAGATTAACAATTCAGAATTATTGAAATTATATTTGTAACATGTAGATAATTAAATTACCTTTCTCCCCATATTTTAAAATAATTTTTGAGCGTATAAATTATTTTATACGAATTTTACAAGTTACTACTCAAAAATCAAAATAATGATTCTAAAATTATTTATATTCTAGAGATAATATAACAAATCTCATTATTTTATATAATTTTAATTATTTTATAGGAATATTTAAAAGCTCATATACTCCTATTTTCACATAATAAAATATTTAATATCGTTTAAAAATGCATCGACCACATTGTCGAACATGAACAAGTCACATATCACGTAAATCCACCTTCCTCAATAGAAGCTTCATGCTTCCATTAATTTCCATATTAAATCTTAAATATTCTCACGTTTCCATTCTCGTTATATATAAACAAAAATCTGATATCTTTATCGGTCACATCTTCTCTTTATTCATTTAATCATATCAACACATACGGGTCACTTAATCGTGTACTCACATATATACATTTTTTTTCATAGTAAATCACACATTCGTATATAATATTTGAGAATACAAGTCGCGAAATCCCTGGATATTACATGCATTGTCCTTTTTAGCTGAAGACTCAATATTGATTTCCTTAAGATCAACTCTCAGCTTGTGGTAACTTGTCATTACTTTCATGTTGCAAGGTATGCTATCAAACTTGTCACAGAAGTAGGGATCTTCAGTTTTTGCTTTATTTTACTTGCATGCTCCCACTCCTGGCTTACTAACAACCTTTTAGCAAAGGTGAGTTCGATGATTCACAGAGCCACATTTTTGACATTGTTTTCTTGGAGCATCTGCAACATAAGAAAAATTGTTGCTCTTGTTTATCCCAATCTTCCCATTTCTATTCTTCTTTTTCTTTCTTGCATCTTCAGTTTTTACTTCCTTGACAGGTGTCTTGGAATCTTGGTTGACCATGGGCTTCTTTTCAGCTTTGGAAGTTGGAGTTGTTTCTGCATTTTTCTTCTCATTGTCTTCATCAGTAATTTCTTTCTTTATGATCACTCTTCTTCACTGAAATCTACTTTACATGCTTTGAACATAGGTGAACCAACTTTTCTCAGCAAAGCTAGGACATCTTCATTTTCAGTTGCCTTTCCTTTACCACCTACAGCTTTCTTGTTGCTATTTAAAACATCATAATCAAGACCAATAGCTATGTTAGCACATGGCTTGTTCTTCTCATGGTACTGACCAAACAACTCAGATGTATTCCTGAATGATTTCAGTTTCACCTCATTATTTTCAATCTTCTCTCTTAACACAGCTTCAATCTCATTGGCACACTTCAGCTTGTTTTTCAAATATTCATTTTCTTGCTTGATTGACTCAAGCTCCATAAGCAGCAGATCCATCTTTTGCATCTCACTCTCAAGCTTCTCATTAGCTTTTGTTATCCTACTGACTTCCTCAGTAGCTGCTACCAAGCTAGTGTGTATATGAAACATTTCCACACTCATCTTTTCCACAGTCTCCTTATATTGACTAGAATTTAAATCAATAGTGCTTAGAGTTGGTACCTTTGATTTTGAAGTGGATGCTTCTCCATACTCAAAAGCCATAAGTGCATAGTTTCCAACCTCTTCATCCTCATCATCAACATCAATATCATCTCAACTTTTTCCTTCTGCAATATAAGCTTTTCCAGACTGTTTCTTCAAGAGAGCTTCATATTTTGTTTCCAGTTCCAAGTAAGCTTTATCCTTCTTCACCTTCTTAGGCTTTCTACATTCAGTAGCAAAGTGACCCAACTCATCACAATTGAAGCACATTATCTTTGATCTGTCCACAGATGCGGTTTTGTAGCCACCTTTCCTAACTAAATTGTATTGAGTTTTTGATTTCCAGTTGGTTATGTTGGAAGATTGTCCCTTGCTTTTGAAAAACCTTAGCTTCTTGACTCATATGTTGGAAAATTTCCTAGCCAAGTAAGCCATGGATTGATCATTTTATCTAGCTCATCCAAGGTGTAATATTCATCTTCCTCCAGCTCCAATACAACTTGCTTCTGAGGTCCTTTGTTTTTTTGTTCCATAGCTTGAACAACTGGAACTTGATCATCTTGCTCGTCTTCACTTTTTTCATTGTCAAGTGACTCTATTAAGATCAGCTGCAAGCCACTATCCAGAGATACCTTTTCTTTTTCAAGTTTAGTATATTCTGAAGGATCTTTAGGAGCATAATGTGCTGGAATGACCATGTTTCCTTCTGTAGATTCCTCAACTCTTACCATGAGAGTGAAAGGCCCATTCTGAATGTATAATGGATTGTTCATCCTAATGAACAGCATCATTTTCTTTTTCCATAGTGTGTAGTTAGATCTGTCAAAGGTAGAAATTTTGATACTTCTAAGCTTCTGTGTATTCATTCTTCCATGATCTTTAATCTGTTTGCTTTCAGAGTTTGCTCTAATACCTCTTGTTAGGTAATGAATACAACAAAGAGGCGGGGTGAATGTGTTTTTATTATTTTTAAGCATTTTGAATTCTTATGGATGTGGTAAACAAAGTAATCTAACTTGTAGAGATAAAGTGTTTTAACAGATATAATAAAATATGCACATGAACATACTATCTTCAAAACTCACTTAATTTTATATTAAAATCAAGTATGTCTTGCTACAAATTTCTGGGTTCTTTTTTATAAAGAACTCAGCTTCTTTCTTGAGAGAGTTTCAAGAATTTTAGATCTATTTGTTACAACTGAAATAAAGCATCCAGTGTTTATTTATACAACAATAAACATAGGTTTTACACAGCATGCAATAGCATGTACTAAACCCTACTTTAAGTTAACTAAAACTTTCTATTTCTGGCTTAGTGTGTCTTTGCAAATCGTGCATGTCTATGACTTTACTTTGTCAGTTAATCTTGGCCTCTGATCTTATACTCTTCAAGCTGCTTTTGTAGACTTTTCAAATTAGTAATTGATTTGTTTTTTGATTGATAATCTTGGATATTTAACTGGTCTGCATTCTGTACTTGAGTTTTACATCGAGATCTCTGGTTTGTTATATAGAGAACTCGACATCTCGATAAGTATAATGGCTTATCGAGATCTCTTATTACTCTATAGTTGTTTTGACTTATCGAAATCTCTGAGTTCTCTATACTTGAGTTCTTTATTTTATTTTTAATTTTATTTTAGCCTTGGTTAAATATTATTTTGTTTTAAGCCGAATAGATAACATATTTTGTTTTATTCCGATGACATTATAGCGACCAACACATTACGTTGTAGCCTGGTTTGATAATATTATTTTTAGCTAGATCTGTAGTATTTATTATATTGTTTTATTCTGATGTAGCAAATCTTGGTTTTAGTCTCAGACCCGTTATGTCAACCAAATCTAACTAATTATATTCAGTTTTTTTGTTTAATTTCATTTAGCCCGGAATGAATATTATTATGTTTTAGACCAAATTGATAATAAATATGATTTTATTTTAGTCGGATGACATTACATCTGCCAAAAGAATTTACTTTCAATTTATTTTATTTTACCTCGTTTATTTTTTTGTTTTATCCTGACATTATATCGACCAAACGAATTTGTTTATAATTTTTATCAGTCTTTGTTATTTTATTTTAATCTAAGGCTACAAATCCAACTAATTGTACGTAATTTATTTTTATATTTTTATTTAAGATCAGATCAATAGTATAATTTTATTTAATAATATATATTATTTTGTTTAAATCAAAACGATTAGACATATTACAATCTATTTATATAATTCTATTGTGAATAAGAATCTATTTATGAGAGTGTTTTATTTTAAACATTACTATATTTACGGTGACCAGACCGACTACCAACCAAATTTTCATTATTTTTAATTTTATTTTAGTTCTAGTTAAATATTATTTTATTTTAAGCCGAATAGATAACATATTTTATTTCGTTCTGATGATATTATATCGACCAACGTATTATATTGTACCCCGTTTGATAAAATATTTTTTAGCGAGATCAGTGGTATATATTATATTATTTTACTATAAGGTAGCAAATATTGATTTTAGTCTCAGATCCGTTAGGTCAACCAAATGCAGCTAATTATATTTAATTTTTTCTTTAATTTCATTTTCGCCCTAAATGAATATTATTATATTTTAGACCGAATTGATAATATGTATAATTTTATTTTAGTCTGGTGATATTATATCTACCAAACGAATTTACTTACAATTTATTTTGTTTTAACTCGTTTATTTTTTTGCTTTAGCCTCCTAACATTATATCGACCAAACGAATTTGCTTTCAAATTTTTATCAATCTTTATTATATTATTTTATTCCGAGGCTGCAAATCCAACTAATTGTACATAATTTTTTTTATATTTTATTTAAGATTGGATCAATAGTATAATTTTATTTAATATTGTATGTTATTTTGTTTGAATCAAAACCATTAGACATCTTAAAATTCTATTTATATTTATACAATTATACTGTGAATAGTAATCTATCGATGAGAGTATTTTATTTTAAATATTACTATAATTACGATGACCAAAACGACTACTAAACAAACTTTCATTGTTTCATCTTTAATATAATAGTATAGATAGATAGATAATTTAAAAGATAGATAGATTGATTGATAGATAGATAACAACATATATTAAAAATAATTGTCCATAATATTTTTAGAGGAATATTTATTTTATTTGGAGAAAAAAAAAGCAACATGTTTTACTTAAAAAGGTAGAGATTAAAAGGAATTGTCTAAAATATTTGTAGAGAAACAGTTGTTTTAGTTGGTAAAAATAAAAATGACAATGTATTTTATTTATAAAGATAATTGGGTAGATATTAATTAATGGAAATTGAGTAAAATATTAATTTTTTTAAGAAAGAGTAACTATGTAATTGAAGGAAAAATAATAAAGTTTCGTATTTAATATAATAATAGAGATATATAAATAATTCGACTTCAAAAATCAAATAATTTTTTATTTTGTTTATATAATTGAATTGTAAGATAATACTTACTTTAAGTATATTTGTCTTTACATTAATAGTAAAAATTATATAAAACAAATATTTTTACTATGGACCCGTACAAAATATATTTGCGACAACTACTGGTTAGAGGTGCAAATGGTTTTGATTTTTGTATTGTTTTAAGAAGAGAGGGTTTTAATATTGTTATTTCCTAACAATACAACAAAAATTACAGAATGGAGGGTTGAATGAAATTCTAGCTTCTTTTAAGATTTTCAAAAAATAGTTCTAAGTCAATAATATATATGTGTTTGATTTGCAAGGTGCGGAATGAAAGATATATATATATATATCTTTGGTGGATATATTCAACTCCACCAGAAAGTTATATATATATATATATATATATATATATATATATATATATATATATCGCGAGAACTCTGTGTAGCTCAAATAAGCTCACAGCTGCTTACAAGTATGAAAAACTAAAACTTGCAGAGAAATGCTAAAGGATACAGCTTACAAATGCTTCTCTGAGAATATATTTTCTTAGTCTAGTTTTTTGTTGTTCTACTTGCTGCACTTGGTTTATATATTTACCAAGTTTACATAGAAAAAAGACAAGATAATAAAACAAAACTATCAAGTCTAACTCTATGCTACTTCATTACTCTATTCCAACATCTTTGAAAACCTTCATAGCTTGCATGAAAATGGTAATGCTTATTTGTTCTCATTTTCCTGCTAAACATGCTGCCACATTCCTTTTGCAAACACCCAAAGCATGTGACTGTGTTGTCACTGTCAACAGATGTTTGAATTGATCATCCGTCGGGTACATGCTTGTTATCCGTCGCGTTGCCTTGATGATCATCTGTCGGGTAGCTTTGTTAATCATCCATCGGGTAGCCATTTATCACTTGACTCCATTTCATTTGTGCAGAATTACAAGACATCTTATATTTACATTTAATCAATCTATTCAGCATATCTACTAGCAGTCTCCATGACTCATAAGCTACTACCGAAACTATACAAAGTTGTTTGCAGAAATGTGCTACATGACTTATTGTTACATAAGCTACTCACCCGATGGATATCAATTAGTCATCCATCGGGACTATATTGAATCATCCGTCAGGACTATAATTTATCATTCATCGGGTGCTACAAAATTCACTAAGTTAAATCTACTAAGGTGTTTGTTTAGCTTATATCATCAAGTATAACGACTCAAGTATTTTTGAATTATTTAATTATGTAATTATGGAAATTATTAAATAAATAAAATATGTGTGTTGGTTTTGACCGCTGTGTGTTGTTTGATTATTATCCATATGTGATTTATGGTGTACCGGGTTGTCCGCGCGATTAATTATGGGATCGTATTGAATTGTTTTCTCTTTCAAAAGTGGATTTAGTGCAAATTTATTTGCATATATATATTGGGAATGTTTCTAAAATTGTTTTAATGATTTTATAAATTACAATAATTATTTTTTAGGATTTTATAAAATTGAGAAATCAATATTTTATTAATTATTTATCTTTAAATGATTTTCTGAATGCTTTTATTTGTAAAATCCATATTTAATTCTAGAATTCTTCAAAAATTATGAAACACATAGTTATTTAAGTTTGGAATATTTTGAGCATTTTAAAATTATTTTAGAAATTTTCGGGATTAATTTCACGCGCTCGTTATTTCGTTTTATTGATAAAAGCGGGTATAAAGTGCATTTTAAACATCGTTTTAAAATTTCAAAATTCATGTTTTTATTAACTTCGGGATATTTATAACATTTTAAGATTGTTTTCATGATTTTCTGGAATTTTTTTTTATGCAACATGATCCGTAAATTACGAGTTGGTACAGAATGAGGGTGCGTAATTACAGTTTGGATAAAAATGACACATATCACAATTGTTGATACGTGTCAGCCATTTAACAGTTGGGGGTATTTCTTTTCCTTTTTATTCCCTCGCCCCTGTCTTTTTCTCTCTTGAACAATCTCGAATTGTCTCTCTCGGATTTCTCTCTCTCTCGGTTGATTCTGTTCAATCGATTTCTCTAAATCCCTGGGTGCTTCCCTCTCATAACTCCCTGTGTGCAGTGTTTTTCCGCCTACGTCTGGTGACTCGTCGCCACCAGTGTTCGGTTCCCAGCCCTTTCAGGCCGTCGTCTTATTGCTGGTTCTGGTTACTTGCTTCGACTTGTTTTGTTGGTTGTTACATCCGTACATTCGTGTGTATGTATGTATTTGTTGAATGGGTTGCGTTATTGTGTATGTTGCTGGATGTTTATTGTTTTCCGGCCATCCTTTCGGTTTTACTGTCGTGATGTGTTGTGCGCGTGTAGCGCGTGTTGCTTCAACTGAAATAAGATTTTTATTATTATTATTATTAATTCTTTTATTAATTTTCTGCAGGAAATTTCTTGAATATTATTATTCGTGAAATAAATGATAATTTAGTGCGGGAAATTATTAAAAATAATCGGTGAAATTCGTGATTGGAAACCCGATTCGGGTACCTCCGAATTTCGCCGCCGTCGACGATGAGCCTCGGCGAGTCGACGGTGGACTGTGATGTTTATTCTGAGTCCTAATATTTTAAAATAAATAAATTAACTCATAAGATTATCTTTGAAACGGGAATTTGATTTTTATATTAAAGTCAAGTACGTAATTTAGTTAATGGACTGTAATTGAATTGATTGTTGTGTTTGGGATTTGACGTCGATTGTTGTTTCGATGGGTAGTCCGATAAACAAAGGGGACGCTGCCCGATTTCCGGAAAATAGAACTACGGAAATACGGGAGCGTATCTGAGAATTATCGGAACGTCGAATGAGTATAGATAAGTATATACATATATCTTGTGCGAAACCTGAAGGTATGTTGTGGTGAATGTTCTTTCAGAATCCAGTAACCCAAATTTCGTAAAATGACGAGTATACGTATTTTCTGAAAACAAACCCCATATCGATTTCTCGAGAACGTGAACCCTGATTGTCGGGTGTGTTATTGTATTGTAATAATGTATATAATTACGAGTCGATTTGATTATCGTTGGGTAGAATCAATGTCGAGGATATGTCAAGCATACCTAGACGTCTAGTGTAAGGTATTTCGGCTCTGTAGGTTCTAGTCGAATGTTAGGTCCCAATGTGTTTGTAGAAGGGGGGTTGAATACAAACAGTACCGAATAATCGAATTAAATACGGAATAAAAAATGTGAAACAAAATTCAAGTTAAATAAAAATTTTATTAAACTTGAAAGGTGTTACAACAACTGTATCGATTACAAGGAATTAATCTCAAATTAATTATCACAAATCTAGAATAAATTCGACATGAACTTTTTCTATTTTTGTAATAAAAAGATTCAAATGTTAAACGCAATTTGAGATTAAGTTCTAGGGATTTTGATCCGCTAGATTGTTACACAAGAACAAGATAATGATTTCTAGTGGTTTGGATTTAACTTTACTAGCTAGAAATTGTGATCTTGAATTTAGCAGAGAAGAGATGATATATTTTTCAGATTCTGCTTTTCTTTGTTCTTGAACTGTTTTTTTCGGATGGATATTGACTTCTGTTGCTTCTTTTGTTTTTGTAATCAATCAACCTTTTATTTAATTGGCAAGACAATCCTTTTAGCTCAGCAAGACAATCCATTGAGCTAGCAAGACAATCCATTGAGCTAGCAAGACTTTCGGTGAGACTATTGATTGAACTAGCAAGACAATCAGAATGAACTGGCAAGACAATCCTCCTCCTAGTGTAACTTTCGGTATGAAAATTGAAAAGACTTGGCATGACAATCGGTATGACAATCCAGATTGTCATGCTAGTTCATTTTCAATTGTCTTGCTGATTTAAACTGATTTTAATCCAAAAACAATTCTGAAAAATCTTAATACTAATTCAGAATTAATTAATCAATTAATTCAATTAATAAATAAATTAATCTTTGCAGATATAATTTATTTTCTTAATTAAATTATATGACTTAATTAATTAATAGAGAATTAATACTATTCTTGAACTGCAACCATTCTTCTGCAAATCTTCTGAAAATCATTGAAAATTATGAATCAATTCCACCACTTCAATGTTGACACTCGATGTGTTGTCTGGTTCATGAGTGACTAACTTCCATGATGTATCTTCATGTCTTGACTTTGATACTTGATTTTCTTCAGATTAAATCCTTGTAATTAATGATACTCTGACGAGATCTCTGCCACTTGATTAAATCCACACTCTTGATTTATATCACTGAGGCATGATCAATTTCTTGAACTTCTTCTAGTGAATTAATTCCTCAAGTCTGTAGATGAACATTATTTCTGAATCCTTTGACAGATATTACTCTGTGAGATCTCTTTTGACGGTAGATCCACTATTTACTTATTACATTCTTATTTGAGTTGAGTTGAATCCTCGAATATACAAATAGGCTATGACATATGACTTACAATCTCCCCCTATTTGTTTGTTAGACAATAACACACAAATACCTAGAGGATAACTCAACTAACAAATAAGAAAAAGATATAAAAAGAAATGCAAAGTAAATAGTAGAAAAGTTCTGGACTAGATTTAACATTTTCCAGATTCCAAGTAGATGTTCCTCTAGACTGAACATATCTTCAAGTAGTTCCATCTTCATTTGTACAACCACATTTCCTGTTGAGAAGCTCATATCTCTCTTGCTTCTCCCCCTATGAGAATCAACTGATTAAAGAAGATCACCTTCGTTTACCACCTCTCCCGTACAATAGGATCCGCAGATAAAAGCCAATGGTACTCCCCTTTTGAAAACAACTTCTTCCCTTACTTAGAAAATCACCTTTTGTTTACCACCTCTCCCGTACAATAGGATCCGTAGTTACAAACAACAATGGTGTGGTGTAGTGTACATGTAGGATCTTTTTCTTACTCCCTGCTATTTCTCCCCCTTAGTTGAGGAATCCTCCAAACTATTACTTAAGCTTTTATCTCCCCCTTAAAGAAGGAATGTATGCCATCGTCTGAAGGAATTCTCATATTTCACTTGGTTGGAAAAGAAATAACAAGAAGTTTCTCTTTCTTCCTCACTGTGAGTGTGTGATTCTGTTTAGTGTACCTCACATGTGTTTCACTCTTCTCTCCACTCGTGTTTACACTCATTCTCACAAGTGTATCACTCCTCTCACAGCTCCATATTCCAGCTGTACCTGCAAGGAAAATCACCTTAGCCATCCTTAAGGAGGTCACAGGTGGTGCAATGGGAGTTCGCAAATCCCCATCCTTGTTAAACTCGTCAGATGAATCTGAGTCATAATCTACAAGTTGCTAGTTTCCCTTTTAGGGTTCCAGACTTGAATTCTGGGAAGGTAAACAATGATCCAACGAATTTAGCATAAAGATCAAAGTTCCCTTCTAATGTCTGTGAAGACATTTCCTTGTGATTCATCAGGTAATATCTGAATCATTGTCAACAAGTTGCCGATCTGCGCCTATGTCAGATCCACTATCCGCAGATGCATCCAGGGGATTTAAGCCTGGGGAGGTAGACACTGACCACTGATATATGGCTTTTGGATCAGTATCCTCTCCTAACACCTGTAAAGGTAATTGGTCAATTAACGAACCTTGAACAATCGAATCTGACCTTAAAATGGTCGAAACTCTTGTTTTCGTCAACTCATCCTTTGTGTGTGTAACCTTTCCTTGTGCATCAAGAATTGTTTGTGTTTGAAGTGGTGACACTACATCGGATACCCTGGCCGACAGGCAAATTTCAATAGACGCACCCTTTTGAGAGAATGAATCTAGTAACGGTTTTTGTGCCTTTTCAACCATTACATCTTTTTGAGAAGATGTATGGGGGCTAGCAGTTGTCTCGATTTAAATACTACTCATCTATATAGGAGACAGAGCTACTGGGTTGACTACAGAACCTTCCTTATGTGGTGCACTAAGGCACTATCTCCCTCACGCTCATTCATATTTCATTTAGTGGTAAGAGAGTGTTGGTTGGTTCTGTTTTTGTGTTTGTCTTTACAGTCTGGGATAGATGTTGTGGGTTTTCAACCTCATGACTGTCAATGAAAGAAAGTCATTGGAGACTGAACCTGTAACACAAAACATATGGTAATAGAGAGAAAATGATTTACAATAGTGATTTCAAAAGATTTTACATGAAATAAGAAATCACTAATGTAGAAAGAAGTTTGATTTTGTTTTTCAATATGAATGAGTTTTTGATAAAACATTGATCACTTAGGGTAACGTCTAATTAATTCTCATTCATATCAAAAGCTTACAAATATCTGCAACATAATGTTAACAACATATCATTGACCGATACTTGTCAAGTACTTTAGATACTAATTGTTATGTTGCATTAACAATATATCACTGCACATATAAAACAATATGATTGTGCCTAATGATAAGAGAGTTAAAAATATGACGACTCTACTAGTTTATATTAAACAATAACTTCAGTTAGAGTGTCATACCATGTTCTTGACGATTGCTTGAGTAGTACACTAGTTCATACCAACCTGAAGTGAGATTGTGAAGAAGAGATTGCATAGTCCAATAGATCTGCAGCTGCAAAGTCCATGAACTGTGGTGCATTGACTTCCTCTTTTGACTCACCAACCAGGAGTACACTTGTACACATCTTACTAGAGTCCAATTCCAAGTGTAATGTGCAGCAGGTGCCTGATATGTCGTAATATTCTCAAGTCTCGTCACTGGTGCTATATGTTAGATGATGCTTCCTGATAATAACCTAGCACACTATACAAAATTTTCAATGATAACATTCCCAGCTTGTAAACAGCCATATCCCTCAGATAAACCTTTGCTGTTATCTCCAAAGGTAATCAGTGGGCCAGCTTTCTCAATCCACATTTGATAGCAGGGCTCTATCTCCGGTCATATGTCTTGATGATCCACTATCAAGAATCCACACTACCGGTTACACCTGTTTAATACCCTGCAACACAAATGGATTAACCCTTCTTCGGAACCCAAACTTGGTTGGGCCCGGCATACTTGTAGAACTGTCCTTTGTCAGGAAAAACAACATTTTTAATTTTAATTGTCTCAACTTTCTCAATGACTGAACATTTGACCTTGTAAACAGACTTAACAAATTTCTGTTTAAGCTTAGGCACAAATGTCTCCTTTCTAGCCTTAGAAGGACTGGCAGTCTTAGACCTATCATGCTTCTTGTTATTCACATGTTGACGAGGAGTAGTCTTATCATTAGAAACATGCTTACCATTAAAATAAGCATACATCATATTAAAAGCACAAGACATACAATTAGAAACACCACATGCTTTATGAGAGTGATTAACAGCAGGAAATTTATGCATGGTAGACATGGCATTTTTGTTATCCAACTCATGTGTGTCTGAGTTAGTCTCAGTTGCTTTCACAACTTTGACTGGAACTTTCGACACACTTGACTTGGAAATAACCTTCTCATTATCATGATCTTCAGCACGTATTTCTTCCTGAATAACAGAAGAGGTCGCATCAAATGGTTCAGCAATTGATGGTTTATAGAGGGGTTCATCAACACCCTTAAGCACATGTGGTACTTCCCTCCCTTTAGCACAGACACGAGGAGGGGAGTTTATGCCTAATTCTCCAATAGCAACATTATAATCATAACCTATTCCAGATGTTTGATTAACAGATTGCTTACTGTAGAACTCTTTAGCCTTCGAAAAAGAATTGAAGTAGGCTCTAACCTTAGTCTCAAGACCGGTGATCTTGTCTTTGAGAATAGTTTCGAGTTTTCTATAACAGTCAACTCTATTCTCTAGAAAAGATACTTGTTCTTTTAATTTGTCTTGATTAATGTGCACAAGTCTTAATTCATTGACCTCTTTCTCAAGGTCTGTGATCTGTAAACTTAACAGTTCATTATCACGACGTGCACAATCTAAGTTACCTCTTAGATGATAAACCATTTCAGCATCAGAAAGTTTTACCTCTATTCTTGACGATGAAGCTTTTCCATCAATAGCCATAAGAGCAAGATTTCCTTTATCTTCATCTTCACTGTCAATATCATCTCAGCTTCTTCCCTTTGCCAGATAAGCCCTTTCAGAGTTCTTTCTTACTTGCTTTGGCTTCCTACATTCTGTGGCAAAGTGTCCCAACTCATTGCAGTTATAGCATCTGATGGTGCTCCGATCAACCATCCCTGTTTTGTATCCACCACTGCTGGTGTTAGATGATGAAGATCCACCTTTCTGGAATTTGTTGTAGTTGGACTTGTACTTAAGCTTGGGATTCCTCTTGAATCTGACATGGGAGAATCTCTTGACAATTTGGGCCATTGACTCGTCTTCCAATTGCTCCAGCTCTTCCAAGGAATAAAAATCATCACTTGATTGATTTGTAGTAGGAGGATCATATTCTGCTACTAACATATTTTCCTCAGCCTTGGAACACTGTACCATTCTCTCCAATTGTTGAGATTGCTGTTGTTGTTGACCTTCAGCTACAAGTGCAGTAGATGTGCTGACCATTCTATCCTTCCCATAGACTTCCTTCTGTTGAATCTGCTCCAACTCATAGGTTTTTAACACTCCATAGAGCCTGTCCAAAGAAATCTCACTCAGATCTCTAGCTTCTCTAATGGCAGTGATTCTATGTTCAAGATGAGTTGGCAGTGTTAAAAGAAACTTTTTGTTGACCTCCCTGATTGAATAATATTTCCCATTTATGTTCAGGTTGTTGATCAACGCATTGTACCTCTCAAACACTTCAGTAATTCCTTCTCCTGGATTTGATTTAAAATATTCATACTCAGAGGTTAGGATCTCCAACTTGTTCTCCCTAACTTCCTCTGTGCCTTCATTAATCACCTTAATAGTTTCCCACATGTGTTTGGAATTTTTACAGTTCATCACATGTCTGTTCATCAAGGGATCAAGGGAATCAATTAATATTAATTGAAGGCTGGCATCCAAGGAGGCTTCTTCCTTCTCAGCAGGAGTAAAATCTTCAGGCTCTTTTGGATATGTTCTAGCTTTGGTAATCACAACAGCATCTACTATCACCTCTGGTTCAATAACCATCGGAGTTTTTATCCCCTTCTTTAACAAGTTTGAATATTTGGGATTTGCCACTTGTAAAAATAAGAGCATCTTCTTCTTCCACATAATATAATTCTCTTTATCAAATTGTGGAATTTTAACGGTTCCAACTTTTTGTGAAGTCATTATGAATTTTTGAATGAATAAAAATTCAAGGAGTTGAAAAATCACAAAAGTCTAGGATCTTGATTTGTTCGTTAATCAGAAGGCTCTGATACCAATTGTTAGGTCCCAATGTGTTTGTAGAAGGGGGGTTGAATACAAACAGTACCGAATAATCGAATTAAATGCGGAATAAAAAATGTGAAACTAAATTCAAGTTAAATAAAAATATTATTAAACTTGAAAGGTGTTACAACAACTGTATCGATTACAAGGAATTAATCTCAAATTATCACAAATCTAGAATAAATTCGACATGAACTTTTTCTATTTTTGTAATAAAAAGATTCAAATGCTAAACGCAATTTGAGATTAAGTTCTAGGGATTTTGATCCGCTAGATTGTTACTCAAGAACAAGATAATGATTTCTAGTGGTTTGGATTTAACTTTACTAGCTAGAAATTGTGATCTTGAATTTAGCAGAGAAGAGATGATATATTTTTCAGATTCTGCTTTTCTTTGTTCTTGAACTGTTTTTTTCGAATGGATATTGACTTCTGTTGCTTCTTTTGTTTTTGTAATCAATCAACCTTTTATTTAATTGGCAAGACAATCCTTTTAGCTCAGCAAGACAATCCATTGAGCTAGCAAGACAATCCATTGAGCTAGCTAGACTTTCGGTGAGACTATTGATTGAACTAGCAAGACAATCAGAATGAACTGGCAAGACAATCCTCCTCCTAGTGTAACTTTCGGTATGAAAATTGAAAAGACTTGGCATGACAATCGGTATGACAATCCAGATTGTCATGCTAGTTCATTTTCAATTGTCTTGCTGATTTAAACTGATTTTAATCCAAAAACAATTCTAAAAAATCTTAATACTAATTCAGAATTAATTAATCAATTAATTCAATTAATAAATAAATTAATCTTTACAGATATAATTTATTTTCTTAATTAAATTATATGACTTAATTAATTAATAGAGAATTAATACTATTCTTGAACTGCAACCATTCTTCTGCAAATCTTCTGAAAATCATTGAAAATTATGAATCAATTCCACCACTTCAATGTTGACACTCGATGTACTGTCTGGTTCATGAGTGACTAACTTCCGTGATGTATCTTCATGTCTTGACTTTGATACTTGATTTTTTTCAGATTAAATCCTTGTAATTAATGATACTCTGACGAGATCTCTGTCACTTGATTAAATCCACACTCTTGATTTATATCACTGAGGCATGATCAATTTCTTGAACTTCTTCCAGTGAATTAATTCCTCAAGTCTGTAGATGAACCTTGTTTCTGAATCCTTTGACAGATATTACTCTGTGAGATCTCTTTTGACTGTAGATCCACTATTTACTTATTACATTCTTATTTGAGTTGAGTTGAATCCTCGAATATACAAATAGGCTATGACATATGACTTACATCGAATGACTCAAGAATTGATGTCAAGCTAAATATAACCTAGTGGACAGTCGACGAGCTCATTAGGGTTTCAACCAAGGAACCTGAGTGTCGAAGTCGAATTCAATGTGATCTAATGGTGGGACGTTACAGCCTGAGCGGCAGAGTCGGCTCAGAGTTGATCAGTAATAGTTGTAAAGCCCTGTAAGGCAAGTGCATCTAAACCTTTTTCGAGATATAATGCAAATATTTTTATACTTTCTCGTAACATATTGTTAAGTGTTCAAAATTGCTTTGTTTTATGTTAAAAGTACTTTGAATCCTTCAGCCTTGAACCTGAGCCACATCATTTTATCTTTGAGCCGTAAACCTTATTCTTTGTGAACCATTTCTTGTTGACTTACCAGATACTAAACCACACAAATACGATGCTACTCCACAAATATATATCCATCATATACCAAACACTGGAACCGAATTGTTTACACATACAGAAACTTTTATACTCAACCATACCTTGTGACATCAAAGTACTAAAACCTTGTAAAAACATTATTCATCTAATACCCGATTATCCTACAGGCTGGAGGCCACTTCTTTTATATACTTTGACATACCCTTTCGATACCCATGAATGTTCACCATGCTCTTATACAAATGTTTTATTGTTATTGATTATGATCTGGTTTTACTGAATTACATTGTTTATCATGTTGATCTATTTTAGAATTGGATATTTTTCTTTATGTGGACCAGATTCGTGGTTAGACCATACCGATGGTCAAGTTAGGCCAATGTGTGCATTGGATCCAGTAGTTAGAGCAGTGCTGTGTGCTTTGCTCGGGGTTAGTGCGTGACTGATCAGCAGCCTAACCTTAGTTTTAAAAACTTAAAATGAATATCCAGTTATATTAGTTGTTTAACAAGAAACTTGATTCCTTTGAATCATCTCGTTTGATCATTGTTTAACCTCAGTTATTGATAATATGACTTGCTGAGCTAGTTAGCTCACTCTTGCGAATCTTTTTTTTATATATATTTTACAGTTAAGAAGGATATGGATGATAATGAAGTTCTTCAGTCCAAAGTGCGAGCTAGGATTCCAGATTATGTTGGATCGAGCTAGCAGAAGCTTATCGCAGTAGTGAGATAGTAAGATTGTAAGAATAATTTCATTATCAGTTGTAAGTTAAATTAGTTGGGATTTGGTACGTTGTAATAAAAGTTAAGGTTGTGGCTTGTTTTCATACTTTAACCTGTTGCGATCCGTGGTTATGTAAAGCAGGGTCATTGCAAATAATATTTCATATACAGGATTATATATTGTGTATGTGTTATGGACCCCAAACTTTTGACCCCGTTTTGGAGGGAGCCACATCAAGTACACAACATATTCCTAACAATCTCCCCCAATTTATGTCTACTGGAATTGTAGCCATAAATTAAGAGAGACCTGATGATAACAAAACACCCAAAAAGAAAATACAGATTGAAAAATAGTAGATAAAACTAATAAGTGCTACATTATTGCTGAAAGTTGAACAATGCAAAGAACACAAAAAAATTGCTCACAATTGTTATCAAGATGCTACTCTATTCTGAGCAGATAGATCTATTTCCTTGATTTTCTGGATTTCTTCCCAAACCTTTTATTGTTTTCTTCAATTTGATTCTGAAGTTGTCTGTGGAATTAGTGGATGTAGTTGTATGTGGAATTTATGGTTATGCCTCATGAGAATTAGTGGATGTAGTTACTTTTTAAATTATAAAAACTTTACTATTTTTGATTTTTTTTTGAAATAAATAATTGGAAGGGACATCCCAAAAAAGGAAAGTGTAAAAAAATGGGAGGGACAGAGGGAGTATATATTTAGGTTATTGCGGAACAGATTGAAAAATAGTAGATAAAACTAATAAGTGCTACATTATTGCTGAAAGTTGAACAATGAAAAGAACACAAAGAAATTGCTCACAATTGTTATCAAGATGCTCCTCTATTCTGAGCAGATAGATCTATTTCCTTGATTGTCTGGATTTCTTCCCAAGCCTTCTGTTGTTTTCTTCAATTTGATTCTGAAGTTGTCTGTGGAATTAGTGGATGTAGTTGTATGTGGAATTTATGGTTATGCCTCATGAGAATTAGTGGATGTAGTTACTTTTTAAATTATAAAAACTTTACTATTTTGATTTTTTTTGAAATATAAACAATTGGAAGGGACATCCCAAAAAAGAAAAGTGTAAACAAATGGGAGGGCAGAGGGAGTATATATTTAGGTTATTGCGGAACAGATTGAAAAATAGTAGATAAAACTAATAAGTGCTACATTATTGCTGAAAGTTGAACAATGCAAAGAACACAAAAATTGCTCACAATTGTTATCAAGATGCTCCTATATTCTGAGCAGATAGATCTATTTCCTTGATTGTCTGGATTTCTTCCCAAGCCTTTTGTTGTTTTCTTCAATTTGATTCTGAAGTTGTCTGTGGAATTCTAGTTCATCAGCTTCTGAGAGATTTAGCATTTCCTGCATTTCCAAAAGAGTCTCATTGTTGAAGATACTCAGTTGGTCCTCCAAACTGAAGAATCTTCTGACACCTTTATCATCCATGAACTCCATCAGCCAATAGGGCCTTAGATGCACTCTCTTTCCTGTAAATGGAATGGATAGGGTTTTTGGAAGTGCATCTTTGCCTCTAATACTCCTTAGTTCCTCAATCCTCTTTAGAACTGTTCTTCTTGCAGTCACATTGTATCCAAAGTTCTTCTTGAAGGATGAGTAGACTTTAATCAGAACAGATTGGCTTTCTTGGAGAATCATGTGAAGAGACCATGTCATCTCTTTCCCTCCCTTGTATTTGAATACCAGTCTTTCAGGAAGATGTATGTAAGCATCAATTCCTCTCACTTCTTCCACTTCATTCAAGTAGAGATTCAAGTCTGAAAATTCCTTGATATCACAAATGTACATAAGATCTCTCTTGTTGACTGTGGGTTAGGATTTGGTTAGAGCTTTGGATTTGAGAGATACAGGCTTCACTTTCTTGCTGGCTCTAGTATTTGTCTTCTTTGTCTTGAAGATGGGCAAATTTAGCTCAGGAATTGGTAAACTATCCCAGTCTACTGGCTCATCCTTGGGAACAATTGGTTCACCATGAATATTTCTTGTTGGATCAACCACTTTGAATTCTTCAAATACCACTGAGGGTTTTGATGTCTGAGTTGTAGTTGTAGGCTTTTTGGGAAACTGATCTTCCAATTCCTCTTTATCAAAGTTCACTTTCCTCTTGGAATGAAGTTTATATCTAAACCTTCTTTTCTGCTGTGATTCTTCTTGCATTTTCAGATCCTTAGGTTCAATGATTACAGTTGGTTGTACAGGAGGTTCTGTTGTGGTTTTTACAGCTTGAAGCTTGGCCAAGATAGCAGCTTGTTCTTTCTTTTTTTTTTGCTTCTTAGCATCCAAAGCAGCTTGCTTCTTTTCTAGCTTGATTCTTTCTTTCTCTTCCTTCTTAGCTTCCACAAACAGTGGGTGTCTAACTGTTAGGGCGAAAACACGCGCTAATAACACACGCAAGTATACGCGTTCACAAGTAATATAGAATACTTTCTAGTTCGTTCCCTCAGAGACTCAGACTAATTATGTTCAATTAAACTCACTCACCAATGTATGATTACTTCTCAATGTTAAGACAATAAAACTTAGATTTGATTACTAATTATTAACTACAATCAACTACTATAATTAAGCACTTAATTAACACTTGAACTAACATTATTAAAACACTCATGAGATCACAACTTCATTACTACTTCCTTCAAAAATTATTGTTATTACCCTTAGCATGCAACAGTGATGATATTAATCGAATAACACGAAACTGATAAAAGCCAACTTTCATTGTACTAGTACCATTCTACCAAACATCCACAATTAAGATAGAAGTTGAATAGGCATCAATTATGTTGAGTCCCTATATGTCTACAGAAATTGACAACATAACGATTTAAGCACAAGTTATTCCTTTTGATTACACAGGGCGAATAAAACGGTTAGAGTTACCCACTAATCATGCATACTCTTACATGAACCTATGCTAGCATGGCAAGTTCTAAATCTCAAGATCCACCGTCGCTTCACAAGAGATTAACACCCTATCTTATATGTTCGCGACGCACATAAGACGAATACGCACAACCAATACTAGATATCATACAATCATCAGACACTAAGGTATTAAACAACTAACTAAAGAACTCCATAGTAAATCCGTTACGACCCCATGATCACGATTAGCCCATGATAGCACTCATCGTCATCATGGGTTCATATGAAAACATGATAATAACACACAATAATAATAACTAAAACTACTTATATTAAATCAGAGTACGTCACAAGAGTAAATAGTTTCAAAGTAAAGAAAACTAGCATCCAGCGTTACAACGAAATAAAGAATCACAAGAAAATATGCTTCCTCTTCGTTGCGGTGTGCTAAAACGGTCTTCTTCCTTATCTCCTTCGCTCTTCGATTAATACTACGATCCAACCTCTGTAAAACGTCTCTGAAATCTACTTATATAGGAGTCCCATAAAACCCAGATAACTCAGAAGTTGGAAGCCAAACAGAAATAGGAGTCTAAAATATTTAATCTTAAATTACGACCCTGCGCGGCCGCTCAGCATTCCTGAGCGGGCGCTCAGCTTCCTGCGCGGCCGCTCAGCAGAGCTGAGCGGGCGCTCAGACCCCTTCTGGAAAATACTCTGTTTTTGCTCCGTTTCTTCGCTGCTAACTGCTCCTATCTTCCCACTTGCAATGCTAAACATATGTCAAGGCTTATTATTGATAAATTCTCTCCCGAAATGCAACTAATACCCTGAAATACATAAACACTAGAAAAACGCATCAAATACACAAAATACTTGATTTCAAAATACCAATTCAAGCTATTATAAGACGTTCTAAGTGGTATAAAATGCCACTTATCACACCCTGTAACGCTCCCAAATCCGGGGTCAGAGGATTTGGTCGTCACTATAAAACTTCAATCCAAATCAACCTGTTTAATCAATAAACAAATGCCAGCGGAAGATATTTAGCATAAATGACCTCAACTAATCCAAGATCTTTTAAGGTTACAGTTCCAGAAACAAGAAATCAAAATTCCACAAATAATTTTTCTCTTTCTTTTACTTTTAAAACTATTTTCAACAAATACCAACTCAAAACCCACTAGTATAACTTCGAAATGAAGTATACTAGGCCCAAATAAAATATACAACTATAATATAATCTAATATAAATAACTTTACACAATAAAACTTACACTAGTCCGCAAACCCTGGACCAACCACCTTCCAAAAGCTTCTTCTTTGCTTCCTCGAATTACGCAGCTAACTAGCGCAAGCTAATCCTCACTGGAGGTTAAATTTGAAAACAGGCAAGTATGAGCGAAAGAAATGCTCAGCAAGATCATTATAGCATATATAGGGTTGTTTTGATATAAAACTGACATCTGTATCAGCGCAGAACATTTAAAATCATAATTTCTGAATCATAAAATTTTAGTTGAGGAATCCCAGAATTGATTCCTTAATTGTATTCAAAATCATTTTGATATTTTTGAGCGAAATGCTTCAGTAATACTTTGAATCTTGACGAGAATCAAACTTGTAAAACAGTGTTTACGGAAATATCGTAAACAACAATAACATGAAACAATGATTATAGAGTGGATCATAAACTCATTCAAAACCGAACTCTTCAAATTAATACTAACTTTGTTGTCATATCAAATTAGATATCAATACGAACTTTGATGCTCACAACATCCATACTGAAGTCAACATCAATCATCTATACTAATACCACCTTTGATATTTAACAACAACGTAAGTATAAGCATAAATCAGAATCTGAATCAAAACTGCATTTTACCATTATTCCAAAACAGAAACAGTTAATAAATCATTTATTCTATGAATATCAAAACGATATGATAATTTAGATTAGGATCATTCTCCGACGGATATACTATCACATGCTGATCAGCCCGTGTGATAGGACAAGGTCATGATTCGTAGAAACGTGACCCCAAAAATACGAGTACTCAAACAAAAGGCAATATACCTGCCTGTGGCAAAAATTATGTCATAATATTCCATATGGCACTTAGAAATAGCCCTCCGTTGGACCGTCCGTCCCGGTCACATACGCAATTATGATTCAATCTTAAAACCTTTTATTGAAATGGGGTCATAATAATCGACACCCGAAATAATTTTATTCCCCCAATTCTTGGGTAGGAATTCACGCAACCAAATCATCTTTCTCAAAATCCAAAACATTTATAAATCCGATAATTGGATAAGTAAAATCACTAACTATTCTGAATGTAGAATAGCAGATGAGTATTTGCATAAACAGAATTATTTAATTCAGCGATATATAAAACATTTATCTATTTTGAGCTGAGAATAGGGAAATCAATACTTGCATAATAGGATTTAAAATAAATATCACTTGAACAAAAAGTGATGGTAGGGATACTTGCCTTTGGGTTTTTAGCAGTTAGCACACTCGCAATAACACAAATATCTCATGATGCTTTCTCAAGACGTCACCATTTCTTATTCTTAATTCTTTGATATGTCGCTAATACGGTTACTGCGGTCTGATACAAAATCTTATCCAACTTTAGTCTTGATCCCCGACGTCTGGTTTTGTTCGTCATGAACCATCCGTAACTACTGAACCACTATGCAACTCTCCCTTTTTCTTTTCTTTTGCTTGGTCTCACGCCCTTAATGCCCGATCCTATCATAAGCAAAAAGATACTACTTTAGTATCCTTCTGAAATGATTATCTTATTTCTACCCTTTAGTGATATATATGTATATATATGGCACATTATATAGCATATAACAAGTAGCACACATTATAGTTTAAAACTTACTACAAACTCAGAATATTATTTAACACGAGAACGCGTAACTTATGATAATATTTCTACGGAAAATTTGGCATGACCTATTCGTAATATAGACAATACCCTGAATAACCACACCACAAATACAACCCACAAGTCATTTTAATGTTCTTACCCAGACATATCCTATACGTGTTACGACTAACAATCATAACATGCTTTCAAATCATTGAAATCAAATAAGTCAAATAGATTTAGATACAGGGGAATTTTAGAAAATTTTGGCATGAAGTATTCGTAATTAGGACTATCCACCTGTTTTTCAATTCCACAATTTAATCTTATAACCAAACAAAATAAAGTTGCCTCAACTTGCAGCAATATAAAAGTAAACAAGTAAGAAAAGTACCCGCCCAGACTTGCGGCACCTAAACAATTAAGGAAAATTACCCGCCCAGACTTGCGGCACCTAAACAATTAAGTATACTTAATAATTTATAATATTTGAACTTACAGTTATATAATTTAGCATCACCAATTCAACTTGAGTAAACACTTAAATAAATCACCTTGCACATATATCACATAGACTAGTAACTATACACATATTCAAATCACACTCTAATAATTAGCAACTAAACTCAATCTCAAATAGGCATATCCTAACATGTATTTCCATAAAACACATCGCTATATATTCTCATTTAATATCAAGTTGCAAACAAACGCTTTGTAAATAATTAAACATATAAAAACACATAACAAGTATCTTGGCTGCTCGATTTCACAGAAATTAAGTTCGCCTCTGGATTTTTAATAAATTCATAAATAGGTCTGTTGTAGTGAAATTTGGTGGAGACTTAACTGACTCACATATCTAACTACCATAAAAATTTCAGATGAAAGAAAGGTGTTTAGAGCCCCTGAACAGAGTCGTCAATATGGCCAACAAACCCTGTCCAGAAATTCTGCGCACCTTGCACTAAATAAATTGTATCTCAATTTGTACAAGTCTGGTAGTAACCAAATTTTACAGACATATAATTAAATCATAAACCTACAATTCTTATGTTTTAACCATCAAGCAATTAGGTTTCAAAACGTCTCAAAACAGTCATCCAAAACAGGACAGTTTCCTGGAAAATGCTGAATTTTCTGCACTTAAACTTCATTAACAACTTTAATCAATTCTTAACAATTAACTAAACCCATAATCTCTATTATGCAAATAATCAAACACTTAGCATGCAAACATTAATAGTTCATATTACAATTTCAATGATACATTAGACTCTCTTTTACACTTATAATTCTAGAGAAAAATTTGCCATGACTCGTTCGTTAATACCTTAACCAATCATCTACAATAAATTACACATTAATTTCGGATTAAAACCTCAATCAACTAATCTATTTCCGAATGCTAACCAAAACCAACATATATATACATACACCATTAGTAATTTAGTATCACTAATTAACAACATCACAACCAGCCATTATCGAATTCTCAAAATTTATGTCCAACTACTATAACCAATTTTTTATACATAAACAACTAAAATTTCTAAGACTCGGAATAAAATCCAATAAATCGAGTTTATACAAATCTGAAATTTTATAACTTTAGCACGCATCAACATCCGTAGCAAGTAATTTCACAACCAAATAATCATACATCATTTTATATCAAATTCGAACCAAAAATTAAAATTTAAATCTCAAAAATCTGAAAAATTTAGGAACACACTTTCATATCAAATTTTGAATTAAAACGAATTGTTATTGTTATTTTCAGACTCAACGAGCATCATAGTCCACTCCGCCGGCTCACCGGAGTTCATCACCGGCGGTGGAGTCGAACAGAGGTACGCAGATAGGTCTCCAATCACGCTTAACTCCAATTAAAGCTTTAAATAATGTATATATTTGAATCCAAGCAAGAACTCAACACAATTTCATCAAAACCGAATCAAAGGTTTGAATTTTCTAACTTACCCGAATTGGGTTTTCAACGAAATCGACAAAATACACGCATACATACCCCAAGCATCAGTCAGGAGACAACAGGAGCATAAATTCGGTATCAAAACAGAGATTCAGCCGGAAAATAAAGAGATGGGAGAAGGGAGAGAGGAAGAGATCAGAGAGATGGAGAGAAAGGTCGATAATGAAGAAGAAATAAGGGGAGGTCTGCTGGGTTTGAGAGAAGTAAGCCCAGGGGCAAAACTGTCATTTTTCTTCTTTCTATTTATCACTTTCTTTATACTAGAATACATAAAAACGAATTTAAATATTATTTCGCTATACTGTAAAGAGTGAGAATTAAATGAAACTCATTTTTAAAATATAGAGCACGAAATTATCTTCATCCCCATATTTTTAAAATAATTTTTAAGCGAACGGTTTATTTTATACAATTTTACAAGGTAATGCTCAAAAATAGAAATAAAGCTCATAAAATCATTTTAAAATACTCCAACCTCAAAATAAATCCAACTATTATTTTTAAAATATTTCTAAGGGTATTCTAGAGATAATAAAACAAATTTCACGATTTAATCATATACATATGATTTAATAAAAATATTTAAAGATCCACTAAACCCCATTTTTCACATAATAAATCATGAAAATATCTTAAAAAACATTTTGACCACAACGTCACTCACATATTAATCAAATAACACATAATCACATCTCTCAAATCATAAAATCTCATACTCACCAATTTTATATTTAATCCTTTATTTATAATTCCTTTTGTATAATCACTGATCACACTTCAAACCTTTTACTGACTCGCCAAACTGGAATAATCTATTTTTAAATATTTATTCACCAATTCACATAAATATCATAAAATTCAAATAACTCATATTATATTATTCATTTAACACGTAACAAAATAGTCGTTATATACTATTTTCGAATATTTTCACAATTCACCTGCTGCGAGGGAGAATCTAGATAAAACCAAGTATATTTTAAAAATAGTAAAAGTAATTAAATACTCTCACATCAATGACAGGAATCGATATCACAATTATCAATTAACCCATTAATCATTTAAAAACATGAATTCATCAAAGAGGAATAAAATATCCACAACTTTATTCCCTCCCAATTTGAAATAATCACATAAAATCATCTAGATATTAATAATATAAATTCCTAAAATTACTGGATATCACACACCCCCAAACTTAAATCGATGTTTGTCCTCAAGTGTCACAGACTCAAAAACAAAATAAAAAACATGCATGAATGCAATCTATATGAAATGCAGCGATCCCCCTTACTACGACCAAACCAACCAACTTACGACATCTCAACAAATGCAATTAGGCGAATAAAGATTAATCAAATCATGCAAACTAACATACAACCAGAAACGTGGTGTGTGCAGATGCTTAACAGATATGCTTCGAAACTAGATCAATTATCATAACTCAACTATCCTCAAGGCAATCGCATGATTATACGAAGAATAAAAATTCTGGGCACAAAATGACTTATAACACTTCAAGATTATGGAGCTTATTACGGAATCAAGTTTTTATTTATAAAAATAAATGCTTATTTGACCGTGCAATGTGTGAGGTCCACAAAAGACTTATACAATGGCATCCATGTAGCGAGCGTTAGGTTAGCGGATCCCAGACTATAAAAGCCTTAGGTCACTAGGCACAAAGTCCCCTAAGAACTTAATAACTCGAATACCAAAGAGCCCACTCGTGATCAATTATGCATTAACTCTTTATTTTATTTTTCTCTTCTTTTTTTTCTTTCTTTTTTTCCTCTTTTTTTTCAAAATTTTTGAGCAAGTGCATTTCGCACCCTCTTGCTCAACCCTAGACTACTCGCATAAAAATACGAGCCGGCTACTAGCCATTTGACGCCTAGCCACAATTAGCAATGAATTCCATTTTTCACTCCATTTTTTCTTTTCATGTCTTTTTTCACTAAGAACCTATTATAAAATTCTAAGCATAATCAATAGATTAACCTCGAAAACCATCAAACCATAACAACAATCTAGTCCTTAAGCATTCTCTAAGACTTAGTGAAATTATAAGTGTTTCTAGCATGCATATCAACCTACACGACTCAACATCACTTTAACGCTATCACTACACTCGCATCAATATCACAAATCAATTGGTAAATCAGCGCAAAAGGGATCATGGTATATGCATGAGCTACATGACATGATAAATAAAGCTATAAATAATAAAAAACTATATGGCAAAAATTATGCAATTATATGAACTAAACTATCATGAATATGCAATTATATGACACACACACAAAATATTCCTTAACTACCACCCCCAAACTTAAAATCTTCATTGTCCCCGGTGAAGGTAGTAGAAAGAAACACAAGGTATACCTACTCGGAGAAATAAAGAATCACAAGAAAATATGCTTCCTCTTCGTTGCGGTGTGCTAAAACGGTCTTCTTCCTTATCTCCTTCGCTCTTCGATTAATACTACGATCCAACCTCTGTAAAACGTCTTTGAAATCTACTTATATAGGAGTCCCATAAAACCCAGATAACTCAAAAGTTAGAAGCCAAACAGAAATAGGAGTCTAAAATATTTAATCTGAAATTACGACCCTGCGCGGCCGCTCAGCATTCCTGAGCGGGCGCTCAGCATTCCTGAGCGGGCGCTCAGCATTCCTGAGCGGGCGCTCAGCTTCCTGCACGGCCGCTCAGCAGAGCTGAGCGGGCGCTCAGACCCCTTCTGGAAAATACTCTATTTTTGCTCCGTTTTTTCGCTGCAATCTGCTCCTATCTTCCCACTTGCAATACTAAACACATGCCAAGGCTTATTATTGATGAATTCTCTCCCGAAATGCAACTAATACCCTGAAATGCACAAACACTAGAAAAATGCATCAAATACACAAAATACTTGATTTCAAGACACCAATTCAAGCTATTATAAGACGTTCTAAGTGGTATAAAATGCCACTTATCACTAACCACCACACAAATCTCCTTACCATTTCTGTAAATTTTGGCAATTCTTCTTTTCAATGCTGAATCAGTTGGATCCTTGTAGAATGCAATAGATCTTGACAATAATTTCTTTTCATCTGGCTTTGGTGTCTCAAATACTGTATCCATAGGATTCTTGTCTGAACCCTTAGGATAGTTCCATTTAGCCTTCATGATGAGATCTTTCTTTGGAGACTTGACACAGGAAGTTTGACCCATTTCCAGATAGTTCATACTTATATCATTCACAGAGATTTTTATTAGTGTAGAGTGATGATTGAAGACTTTGTCTGGCTTCTGTGTTGGGCCAAATATCTTCTGGATGTTCTCATTAATTTTCTTCCAATTGATTGGACTCAATTACTTCTTCTCAGCTGCTCTCAAATTAGCTGTTGCTTCTTTGATTAGATCTATGCTATCTTTAGCAGGTGGCTTTGTGAAAATAATTGTGGGCACAATTACTTTACTTACTTGAACATTGAGCACTTTTTGCTCCCCCTCACTTATTGATTCCCCTTGACTGAATAAGACAATTGAGCTTTCTCCCTTAGAAGAGTTTTCTTTCTCCCCCTTTTTGTTATCAGCAAGTTGAGTAGAAGAGGAGGTTTGTGCTGCCACTAGCCTTTGAAGCAAGTCTATTTGTTGTGCTTGGTGGAGATGAATTGCTGTTAGAGAGGCTTCCATTGCTGTCATTTTTGTATCCAAGGCATCTATCTTTGTGGCAAGATCATAATTCTTCCTGAGTTGTCTCTTAATGTCAAGAATTGTAGCTTCTGGAAGTTTAGAATCCAACCTTTCAGAAATGTCCCTTTTCATTTGATCAATTTCACCTTTGATAGTAGTGACATCCTGAGTATGTTGAAAACCTTGGATTTGTTGTAATTACAGAGAAGCAAGGTGTGCTTGAAGGAGCTTCCTGGTGCTAGAATTTATTGTGGTTTGAAGAGCAGAGTGTGTCTGATTTATAAGTTGAACCAGGGTTGTCTTGAAATAGTGTTCATCACACTGCTTTGAAAATGCCCAAGATGGCATACCTGATCTGGAACTAGGGCCTACTTCTCCCCCTATGTTCAATGGCCTTCTTCACTTTCTACATCCTCACCACTAAAGAAATCTTCTGAACCACCAGTCTCATAGTCAATATCATCAGTTGTAGAGGGTAGAGCTGTGACTGCTTCATTGGCTCTTTGCATAGACTGTGTGGTGTGCACCAAATTTAGCATCCTTCCTGCATTGTCATTGCCCTGTCCAGCTAGAAGTTGGTATGCTGGAACAGGGTGAGTAAATGCCTCAGCATCCAAGGAGGTTGAATCTATAACAACTTGACTTTACTGAAATAGTTCCTCCCTGTTAGCATCCTGGATATTCATTAACTCACTTGCAATGACATCCACCATTATATCTCATGTACCTGCATTTCTCTCATTATCTCTCTTTTCTTGCATCAAGGTCTCACCTTGGCTCCCCACCCTCACACCCTCACCTTCACCATCTAAGGTGGGACTCCGCTCACTCACTTTTGCCAGTCCTGAAGAAATGGACTGCATTGGTTCACTATTTTCCTCTCCTTTTTCTTGGGAGCAACCCAGACTCTCACTCATTTCACTCACTTCCCTCAGTCCTAGGAGTGATTGCACTACTACTAATTCCTCTGCACTTGTAAGAATTGAAGAGATTTGAAGTTATGCAGAGACACCCGACGGATAAGGAATATCCATCGGGTTAGCAGTTTGACTATCCGACGGATGACTGCTGTTAAGCTTATCCGTCGGGATACAATCACTACTCGATGGATGATGAATATCCATCAGGATAGAAGAAATAAATGAGTTTGAAGTGGAGACTATTGTAGACTCTGTTAGGTCCCAATGTGTTTGTAGAAGGGGGGTTGAATACAAACGTTACCAAATAATCGAATAAAATGCGGAATAAAAAATGTGAAACAAAATTCAAGTTAAATAAAAATATTATTAAACTTGAAAGGTGTTACAACAACTGTATCGATTACAAGGTATTAATCTCAAATCAATTATCACAAATCTAGAATAAATTCGACATGAACTTTTTCTATTTTTGCAATAATTAGAATCAAATGCTAAACGCGATTTGAGATTAAGTTCTAGGGATTTTGATCCGCTAGATTGTTACACAAGAACAAGATAAATAATTCTAGTGGTTTGGATTTAACATTAACAAACTAGAAATTGATCTTGAATTTCTGCAGAGAAGATGATTTTATATTTCAAGGCGGCTGCTCTTTTGTTCTTGACTTGTGTGTTGGATGATAATTGAAAGAAGGTCTTCTGCTTCTTTTTAATCAACAAAACCAATAGAATTGAATTGGCATGACAATCCTATAGCTGGCAAGACTTTCGGTAGGACAATTGAATGAACTAGCAAGACAATCTGAATGAACTAGCATGACAATCAGAATGAACTAGCATGACAATCAGAATGAACTAGCAAGACAATCATCCTCCTAGAGTAACTTTCGGTATGACAATGGAAATGACTTGGCATGACAATCGGTATGACAATCCAGATTGTCATGCTAGTTCATTTCCATTTGTCTTGCTGATTTAAGACTTGAATTTAATCCAATTAAACTTCTGAAAATTCCTAAAATTAATTCAGAATTAATTAATCAATTAATTCAATTAATAAATAAATTATTCTTCGCAGATATAATTTATTTTCTTAATTAAATTAGATGAATTAATTAATTAATAGAGAATTAATTCTAGTCTTGAGCAGCAACCATTCTTCTGCAAATCTTCTGAAAATCACTGAAAATTATGAATCAATTCCACCACTTCAACGTTGACACTCGATGTACTGTCTGGTTCATGAGTGACTAACTTCCGTGACGTTTCTTCATGTCTTGACTCTGACACTTTGATTTTCTTCAGATTAAATCCTTGTAATTAATTGATACTCTGACGAGATCTCTGTCACCTGATTAAATCTACGATCTTGACTTATATCACTGAGGCATGATCAATTTCTTGAACTTCTTCCAGTGAATTAATTCCTCAAGTCTGTAGATGAACCTTGTCTCTGAATCCTTTGACAGATATTACTTTGCGAGATCTCTCTGATGGTAGTTCCACTATTTACTTATTACATTCTTATTTGAGTTGAGTTGAATCCTCGAATATACAAATAGGCTATGACATATGACTTACAATCTCCCCCTATTTGTTTGTTAGACAATAACACACAAATACCTAGAGGATAACTCAACTAACAAATAAGAAAAAGATATAAACATACATGCAAAGTAAATAGCAGAAAATTTCTGGATGAGATTTAACATTTTCCAGATTCCAAGTAGATGTTCCTCTAGACTGAACATATCTTCAAGTAGTTTCATCTTCATTTGTACAACCACATTTCCCTGTTGAGAAGCCCATATCTCTTGCTTCTCCCCCTATGAGAATCAACTGATTAAAGAAGATCACCTTCGTTTTACCACCTCTCCCGTACAATAGGATCCGCATATAAAAACCAATGGTACTCCCCTAACAGCTTCTTCCCTTACTAGGAAATCACCTTGTGTTTACCACCTCTCCCGTACAATAGGATCCGTAGTTACAAACAACAATGGTGTGGTGTAGTGTACATGTAGGATCTTTTTCTTCCTCCCTGCTATTTCTCCCCCTTAGTTGAGGAATCCTCCAAACTATTACTTAAGCTTTTATCTCCCCCTTAAAGAAGGAATGTATGCCGTCGTCTGAAGGAGTTCTCATATTTCACTTGGATGGAAAAGAAATAACAAGTAGTTTCTCTTTCTTCCTCACTGTGAGTGTGTGATTGTGTTTTAGTGTACCTCACATGTGTTTCACTCTTCTCTCCACTCGTGTTTACACTCAATCTCACAAGTGTATCACTCCTCTCATATCTCCAAAAATCAGCTGTACCTGCAAGGAAAATCACCTTAGCCATCCTTAAGGAGGTCACAGGTGGTGCAATGGGAGTTCACAAATCCCCATCCTTGTTAAACTCGTCAGATGAATCTGAGTCATAATCTACAAGTTGCTAGTTTCCCTTTTAGGGTTCCAGATTTGAATTCTGGGAAGGTAAACAATGATCCAACGAATTTAGTATAAAGATCAAAGTTCCCTTCTAATGTCTGTGAAGACATTTCCTTGTGACTTATCAGGTAATATCTGAATCATTGTCAACAAGTTGCCGATCTGCGCCTATGTCAGATCCACTATCCGCAGATGCATCCAGGGGATTTAAGCCTGGGGAGGTAGACACTGACCACTGACATATGGCTTTTGGATCAGTATCCTCTCCTAACACCTGTAAAGGCAATGGTCCACTAACGAACCTTGAACAATCGAATCTGACCTTAAAATGGTCAAAACTCTTGTTTTCGTCAACTCATCCTTTGTGTGTGTAACCTCTCCTTGTGCATCAAGAATTGATTATGTTTGAAGTGGTGACACTACATCGGATACCTTGGCCGACAGGCAAAATTCAATAGACTCACCCTGTTGAGAGAATGAATCTAGTAACTGTTTTTGTGCCTTTTCAGCCATTACATCTTTTTGAGAAGATGTATGGGGGCTAGCAGTTGTCTCGGTTTAAATACTACTCATCTATGTATGAGACAGAGCTACTGGGTTGACTACAGAACCTTCCTTATGTGGTGCAGTAGGCACTATCTCCCTCACGCTCATTCATACTACATTTAGTGGTAAGAGAGTGTTGGTTGGTTCTGTTTTTGTGTTTGTCTTTACAGTCTGGGATAGACGTTGTGGGTTTTCAACCTCATGACTGTTAATGAAAGAAAGTCATTGGAGACTGAACCTGTAACACAGAATATATGGTAATAGAGAGAAAATGATTTACAATAGTGATTTCAAAAGATTTTACATGAAATAAGAAATCACTAATGTAGAGAGAAGTTTGATTTTGTTTTTCAATATGAATGAGTTTTTGATAAAATATTGATCACTTAGGGTAAAGTCTAAGTAATTCTCATTCATATCAAAAGCTCACAAATATCTGCAACATAATGTTAACAAAATATCATTGACCGATACTTGTCAGGTACTTTATATACCAACTGTTATGTTGCATAAGCAATATACCACTGCACATATAAAACAATATGATTGTGCTTAGTGATAAGATAGTTATTAATATGACGACTCTACTTATTCATATAAAATTATAACTTCTGTTAGAGTGTCATACCATGTCCTTGACGATTGCTTGAGCAGTATACTAGTTCATACCAACCTGAAGTGAGATTGTGAAGAAGAGATTGCATAGTCCAATAGATCTGCATCTGCAAAGTCCATGAACTGTGGTGCACTGACTTCCTCTTTTAATTCACCAATCAGGAGTACACTTGTACACATCTTACTAGAGTACAATTCCAAGTGTAATGTGCAGCAGGTGCCTGATATGTCGTAATATTCTCAAGTCTCGTCACTGGTGCTACATGTTAGATACTGCTTCCTGATAATAACCTAGCACAATATACAAAATTACAATGATAACGTTCCCAGCTTGCAAACAGCCATATCCCTCGGATACACCTTTGCTGTTATCTCCAAAGGTAACCAGGGGGGCAGCTTTCTCAACCACATTTGATAGCAGGGCTCTATCTCCGGTCATATGTCTTGATGATCCACTGTCAAGAATCCACACTACCGGTTATACTTGTTTAATGCCCTGCACTACAAATGGATTAGACCTTCTTCGGAACCCAAACTTGGTTGGGCCCGGCATACTTGTAGAACTGTCCTTTGTCAGGCAAAACAACATTTTTAATTTTAATGGTCTCAACATCCTCAATGACTGAACATTTGACCTTGTAAACAGCCTTAACAAATTTCTGTTTAAGCTTAGGCACAAATGTCTCCTTTCTAGCCTTAGAAGGACTAGCAGTCTTAGACCTATCATGCTTCTTGTTATTCACATGCTGACGAGGAGTAGTCTTATCATTAGACACATGCTTACCATTAAAATAAGCATACATCATATTAAAAGCACAAGACATACAATTAGCAACACCACATGCTTTATGAGAGTGATTAACAGCAGGCAATTTATGCATGGTAGACATGGCATTATTGTTATCCAACTCATGTGTGTCTGAGTTAGTCTCAGTTGTTTTCACAACTTTGACTGGAACTTTCGACTCACTTGACTTGGAAACAATCTTCTCATTAGCATGATCTTCAGCACGTATTTCTTCATGAATAACAGAAGAGGTCGCATCAAATGGTTCAGCAATTGATGCTTTATAGAGGGGTTCATCAACACCCTTAAGCACATGTGGTACTTCTCTCCCTTTAGCACAGATATGAGGAGGGGAATTTATGCCTAATTCTCCAATAGCAGCATTGTAATCATAACCTATTCCAGATGTTTGATTAACAGCTTGCTTACTGTAGAACTCTTTAGCCTTCGAACAAGAATTGAAGTAGGCTCTAACCTTAGTCTCAAGACCGGTGATCTTGTCTTTGAGAATAGTTTCGAGTTTTCTATAACAGTCAACTCTATTCTCTAGAAAAGATACCTGTTCTTTTAATTTGTCTTGATTAATGTGCACAAGTCTTAATTCATTGACCTCTTTCTCAAGGTCTGTGATCTGTAAACTTAACAGTTCATTATCACGACGTGCACAATCTAAGTTACCTCTTAGATGATAAACCATTTCAGCATCAGAAAGTTTTACCTCTATTCTTGACGATGAAGCTTTTCCATCAATAGCCATAAGAGCAAGATTTCCTTCATCTTCATCTTCACTGTCAGTATCATCCCAGCTTCTTCCCTTTGCCAGATAAGCCCTTTCAAAGTTCTTTCTTACTTGCTTTGGCTTCCTACATTCTGTGGCAAAGTGTCCCAACTCATTGCAGTTATAGCATCTAATGGTGCTCCGATCAACCATCCCTGTTTTGTATCCACCACTGCTGGTGTTAGAGGATGAAGATCCACCTTTCTGGAATTTGTTGTAGTTGGACTTGTACTTAAGCTTGGGATTCCTCTTGAATCTGACATGGGAGAATCTCTTGACAATTTGGGCCATTGACTCGTCTTCCAATTGCTCCAGCTCTTCCAAGGAATAAAAATCATCACTTGATTGATTTGTAGTAGGAGGATCATATTCTGCTACTAACTCATTTTCCTCACCCTTGGAAAACTGTACCATTCTTTCTAACTGTTGAGATTGTTGTTGTTGTTGACCTTCAGCTACAAGTGCATTAGATGTGCTGACCATTCTATCCTTCCCGTAGACTTCCTTCTGTTGAATCTGCTCCAACTCATAAGTTTTTAACACTCCATAGAGCCTGTCCAAAGAAATCTCACTCAGATCTCTAGCTTCTCTAATGGCAGTGATTCTATGTTCAAGATGAGCTGGCAGTGTTAAAATGAACTTTTTGTTGACCTCCCTGATTGAATAATACTTTCCATTGATGTTCAGGTTGTTGATCAACGCATTGTACCTCTCAAACACTTCAGTAATTCCTTCTCCTGGATTTGATTTGAAATGTTCATATTCAGAGGTTAGGATTTCCAACTTGTTCTCCCTAACTTCCTCTGTGCCTTCATTAATCACCTCAATAGTTTCCCACATGTGTTTGGAATTTTTACAGTTCATCACATGTCTGTTCATCAAGGGATCAAGGGAATCAATTAATATTAATTGAAGGCTGGCATCCAAGGAGGCTTCTTCCTTCTCAGCAGGAGTAAAATCTTCAGGCTCTTTTGGATAGGTTCTAGCTTCAGTAGTCACCACACCATCTATTATTACCTCCAGTTCAATAACCATCGGAGTTTTTATACCCTTCTTTAACAAGTTTGAATATTTGGGATTTGCAACTTGTAAGAATAATAGCATCTTCTTCTTCCACATGATATAATTCTCTTTATCAAATTGTGGAATTTTAACGGTTCCAACTTTATGTGAAGTCATTATGAATTTTTGAATAAATAAAAATTCAAGGAGTTGAAAAATCACAAAAGTCTAGGATCTTGATTTGTTCGTTAATCAGAAGGCTCTGATACCAATTGTTAGGTCCCAATGTGTTTGTAGAAGGGGGGTTGAATACAAACGTTACCAAATAATCGAATAAAATGCGGAATAAAAAATGTGAAACAAAATTCAAGTTAAATAAAAATATTATTAAACTTGAAAGGTGTTACAACAACTGTATCGATTACAAGGTATTAATCTCAAATCAATTATCACAAATCTAGAATAAATTCGACATGAACTTTTTCTATTTTTGCAATAATTAGAATCAAATGCTAAACGCGATTTGAGATTAAGTTCTAGGGATTTTGATCCGCTAGATTGTTACACAAGAACAAGATAAATAATTCTAGTGGTTTGGATTTAACATTAACAAACTAGAAATTGATCTTGAATTTCTGCAGAGAAGATGATTTTATATTTCAAGGCGGCTGCTCTTTTGTTCTTGACTTGTGTGTTGGATGATAATTGAAAGAAGGTCTTCTGCTTCTTTTTAATCAACAAAACCAATAGAATTGAATTGGCATGACAATCCTATAGCTGGCAAGACTTTCGGTAGGACAATTGAATGAACTAGCAAGACAATCTGAATGAACTAGCATGACAATCAGAATGAACTAGCATGACAATCAGAATGAACTAGCAAGACAATCATCCTCCTAGAGTAACTTTCGGTATGACAATGGAAATGACTTGGCATGACAATCGGTATGACAATCCAGATTGTCATGCTAGTTCATTTCCATTTGTCTTGCTGATTTAAGACTTGAATTTAATCCAATTAAACTTCTGAAAATTCCTAAAATTAATTCAGAATTAATTAATCAATTAATTCAATTAATAAATAAATTATTCTTCGCAGATATAATTTATTTTCTTAATTAAATTAGATGAATTAATTAATTAATAGAGAATTAATTCTAGTCTTGAGCAGCAACCATTCTTCTGCAAATCTTCTGAAAATCACTGAAAATTATGAATCAATTCCACCACTTCAACGTTGACACTCGATGTACTGTCTGGTTCATGAGTGACTAACTTCCGTGACGTTTCTTCATGTCTTGACTCTGACACTTTGATTTTCTTCAGATTAAATTCTTGTAATTAATTGATACTCTGACGAGATCTCTGTCACCTGATTAAATCCACGATCTTGACTTATATCACTGAGGCATGATCAATTTCTTGAACTTCTTCCAGTGAATTAATTCCTCAAGTCTGTAGATGAACCTTGTCTCTGAATCCTTTGACAGATATTACTTTGCAAGATCTCTTTGATGGTAGTTCCACTATTTACTTATTACATTCTTATTTGAGTTGAGTTGAATCCTCGAATATACAAATAGGCTATGACATATGACTTACAGACTCTATGCAGATTGATGAAAATTTTGGCACAGTTGTCTCAACGGTCTCAGAAAGAAATGACAAGTGAGCCAACAAATCATCTAGAAGATGATGCTCACTTGCTTGGATTTTTGGCTTCTCTAATGGAGTTAAAGATGGAGAATTTGGAAGGGATGTGTTTATCATGTCAACATCCAATGAGTATGTGGGAGAGTTTGGTGTATCAGGTGATTCAATTATTAGAGATTTTGGTTGTGACTCCACATTTATTGGAGCCACATCAACCTGACTTTGAGAAAGTGCAGTGACTGTGTCTTTAGCACCAGTTTGCACAGTGTGTGAACCCTGTGCATCCCCAAGGGTTTTTGGTTTCTTCTTTCTTGCATAAGTTTGGGGTGAGCTTGTGTCCCTTACCCTTTTGGCCTGTGCTCTTGGTTGAGAGCTTGTTTCAATGGTAACATCCTTTTGGGAGGATGAGACCAGTAATGAGCTAGTATTCTTATTAATCACTGCAGTTTGTTGAGAAACTGCAGTGTGGCTAGGCTGGGAAACTCTCACCTCTCCATCCATATTATTAGGGCTTCTTTGATTTTCACCCTTTCCCTCACCTTTATTTCCCACCTTCACACTCCCCTCTTTAGGTTTGGTGGATTTTACAACTGATTTCTTATGAAAGAAATCAGAGGGGGCTTTCTTAGATTTGGATTTTGAAATTTTTGTTGGTTTGGTAGCTTGGGTAGGCAAATGTTTATTCATTGACACAGTTGTCACAGCTACACTAGAAAGCAAAGAAGTTTGTGAGGTTGGAAGAGTGGAGACAGAAGAAATTACCTCACTTACCTGAGGTCCCTCCATTAATGGAAAGTAGAACAAGGGAACCTCCTTGTGATGGTTTGCTCTATTTAAATCTGCAATTATCCTTCTTTCTTGAACCCAACAATTCAGCTTGTTGGTTGGGTTCTCAATTACAAGTTCCTCAACAAGATGGTTAGCAAGCATCATGAAAAATCTAGCATAATAGACACTTCTACCTCTCTTAATGGCCTCTCCTAACTTAAAGCCTAACTCAAACAAAATTAAATCACTGAAATTGAAGTATTTATCATTAACTAGCATGTAAAGCATGTTAAGCATAAAAATGTTTATAGAATTAAAGTTACTAATTTTACCATAAAATACCTTAGTTACTACATCATACAAATAACTCCATTCTTTCCTAAGACCCAACCTCCTAATTTCACTTAATTTAGAAGTAGTGAGTGCATAGCCCATGAAATTAAGCATATCAACAATGTCAGAGTCTGTGTGTGAGGCAGTTACAGTGTTATCAGGAATCTTGAAGTATGCTTTAATAACATCACTATCTATGCAAAATTGCCTGCCTTTCAAAGTGAATGTGATGGTTTTGTCTGTTGAGTTGTATTCTGCAGTTGTCCATATCTCTTCAACAACCTCACAGTAAATGGTGGGTGATTTCAGCATGGCATAGTTGAGTTTGCAGTTCTTCACAAAATCCATCATTTTGTGATAGTCACCAGACTGTTGAATATCCTTGTTCACTAAAGCTGAGAAGTTGTTTTTCTCATAGATATAACCAGTTTAAGAGATGATTTTCACTACAGGTGCCATTGCTAGAGATTTGGAATTTGCAGAGAGAGAGAGAGTCTGCTTTTCATAAGAAAGAAATTAAAGCAATTGAATCTTGAGAATGATAAAAGAAATGAATAAAAGTGAAATTGCTTTAATACTATCTCAGAAAATAACTGTCAAAAATAATAAAGTAAAATAAAGTGACCAATAAAAATTGCCCAAAATTGCCGTTTAAAAATAAACTATAAAAATTCCATCACTTATCCGTCGTGTTATGCTTACAAACTGTAAGTATACTCGATGGATAATGTTCAGAGAATTAACGGCTAGGATTGAAACAATTCGACGGATGAGGATAAATCAGTTATCCGTCGAGTTATAAAATATTCCAGAAAAATAATTGATTTTATTAACAAATTGTATATCGATGGATGATCGAACTCGATGGATAATGATCATCCGTCGGGATGTAAATTTTGACTTAGCCAAAATTTCATCAAAAACTGAAAAATCAATTAAACTTGCAAAATATCTGAAATGATTTAAGAATAAATAAGCATACCTAACTCACTTACCAACCTTGAAAAGGTGGTTTCATCCAATGGCTTGGTAAATATGTCTGCAAGTTGTTTTTCACTTGGAACAAAATGCAGTTCCACAGTAATATTCATCACATGTTCCCTTATAAAGTGGTACTTGATGTCTATGTATTTTGTTCTTGAATGTTGTACTGGATTTTTAGTGATGCCAATTGCACTTGTGTTATCACAGAAAATAGGAATCCTATCCACTTGTAGACCATAGTCCAGCAATTGGTTTTTCATCCATAGAATTTGTGCACAACAACTACCAGCAGCAATATATTCAGTTTCAGTTGTAGAAGTAAAAACTGAATTTTGCTTTTTACTGAACCATGACATAAGCTTGTTTCCTAGAAATTGACAGGTTCCTGTTGTACTTTTTATGTCTATTTTATAACCTGCATAATCTGCATATGAATAACCAGTTAGATCAAAACCAGAATCTCTAGGGTACCAAATGCAAAGTTTTGATGTTCCCTTGAGATATTTAAAAATTCTCTTAATAGCTACTAAATGAGATTCTCTAGGATCAGCCTGAAGTCTAGCTCAAAGACAAGTAGCAAACATTATATCTGGCCTACTAGCTGTTAAGTAAAGAAGTGAACCAACCATGCCCCTATAACTTGAAATATACCCAGACTTTTCAGTAGTGTTTAATTCAAGCTTAGTTGCAGTGGCCATGGGAGTTTTTGCAGATGTGCAATCCATTATATCAAACTTCTTTAAAAGATCATGAATATATTTAGTTTGACTAATGAATATTCCATCACTAACTTGCTTAACTTGTAAACCAAGAAATTAAGTTAGTTCTCCCATCATGCTCATTTCATACTTACTCTGCATCAATTTGGCAAACTTTTTGCAAAGTTTTTCATCTGTAGAGCCAAATGATTTGAACAAGTATACTAGAGCCATTAATATTTCTAAAGAATAAAATTTTATCCACGGTATCTCTTGTGAAGTGATTTTCCAAAAGGAACTTTGATAAAGTGTCATATCAGGCTCTAGGTGCTTGCTTCAGTCCATAGAGTGCTTTCAAAAGATAGTAGACATGATTTGAGAAATTTGGGTCTTCAAAACCAGGAGGCTGACTCACATAGACTTCCTCCTCCAAATCTCCATTTAGAAAAGCACTCTTGACATCCATTTGATAGACCTTGAAATTGGCATGGGCTGCATAAGCTAAGAAAATTCTGATGGCTTCAAGTCTTGCAACAGGAGCAAAGGTTTATCAAAATCTATTCCTTCTTATTGACAATAGCCCTTAGCAACCAATCTAGCTTTGTTCCTAACTACTATGCCATTTTCATCCATCTTATTTCTGAATACCCATTTGGTGTCTATTGGATTCTTTCCTTTAGGCTTGGTTACCAGCTTCCATACTTTATTCCTTTCAAATTGGTTTAGCTCCTCCTATATAGCTAAGATCCAATCAGGATCCAACAGAGCTTCTTCTACCTTCTTTGGTTCTTCCGTAGATAGAAAGCTGCTATATAGACATTCTTCTTGAGTTGCTCTCCTTGTTTGAACTCTAGAAGATACATCACCAATGATGAGCTCAAAGGGGTGATCATTTGCCCATTTTCTTTGTTGAGGTAGATTAGCTCTAGATGAAGAGGCCTCATTGTTATCTTGATGTGTGACTGAGTTTTGATTATTAGAAACTCCCCCTGAGTTTATGGATCTTTGATTTGAGAAAGGGGAATTTTATGTGAGTGATCTATTCAGACTTTTAGCTTCTTTTGATGACCCGACGGATGGTGTATTTTGAGTTCCGACGGATGAAGCTGACTGTCTCCCGACGGATAAAGCATATTGTCTCCCGACGGATAAAGCAGATTGTCTCCCGACGGATGAAGCACTTTTGCAACTCGACGGATGTTGAATTTTATGCTTCATTAGTAGTAGATTTTTCTGCAATATCCTTTGTCATTGTTTCCTGATCACTTTCATCATCACTATCATCACTGACCATCTCCACATTATCAAATTTGAGGCTCTCATGGTAATCTCCATCTTGCAGTCCTTCAATCTTCTTATCATCAAACACAACATGTATTGATTCTATAACAATGTTGGTTCTTAGATTGTAGACTCTATATGCTTTACCAACAACATATCTAACAAAAATCCCTTCATTTGCTTTAGCATCAAACTTTCCATTTTGATCAGTTTGATTTCTCAAGATATAATATTTGCAGCCAAAGACATGAAGAAAATTTATGGTTGACTTCTTGTTCTTCAACAATTGGTAGAGTGTCATACACTTTGCTTGATTAACCAAAGAAATATTCTGAGTGTAGCACGCAGTATTTACAGCCTTAGTTATAATTTTAATTCTTCAAGCATTGTCCTTGCAGCTTCAATAAGTGATCTGTTCTTCCTTTCCACTATTCCATTTTGTTGTGGAGTTCTTGCTGCTGAAAACTCATGCATAATCATATTCTCTTCACAAAATGCTCTCATGACAGAATTCTTAAACTCAGTATGATTGTCACTCCTGATTCTTCTAACTTTGAAATCAGGATAATTGTTGACCTGCCTTATGTGATTGATGATGATTTCACTAGCTTCATCTTTAGACTTTAGGAAATATGTGCAAGAGAACTTTTAGAAATCATCTACAATTACTAGGCAAAATCTTTTCCTTGAGATGGACAACACATTGACTGGTCCAAATAAATCCATGTGTAGCAATTGCAGAGGTTCTTCAATTGTTGAATCAAGCTTCTTTCTGAATGATTTTTTGATCTGCTTTCCTTTCTGACAAGCATCATACAATACATTCTTAGAAAACTCCACTTGAGGAATACCTCTAACCAGTTCTTTCTTGACAAGCTCATACATGGTCTTGTAGTTTAGATGGGACAACTTCTTGTGCCATAACCAACTTTCATCTTGACTTGCTTTACTGAGAAGACAAGTAACAGATTCTGCATTTGATGAGTTGAAGTCAGCTAGGTACACATTCCCTTTTCTCACTCCAGTGAGAACCACTTTGTTTCTCCTCTTGTTTGTCACAACACAGGCTTCTGAATTGAAGGTTACTGAATTGCCCTTGTCACAAAGCTGGCTGATACTCAACAAATTATGCTTGAGACCATCCACTAGGGCAACCTCCTCAATGATGACTGTCTTTAGAAATCAAGTCATATCCCACAGTATAACCCTTGTTGTCATCTCCAAAAGTAATACTTGGGCCAACTCTCTCCTTGAACTCTGTGAGCAGGGTCGAATCCCCAGTCATATATCTTGCACAACCACTATCCAAGTACCACAGATTCTCTCTGTTTCCCTACACACATCAAAACCAAATCAAGTAGATTTTGGTACCCAAGTTTCCTTGGGTCCTGCCTTGTTAGCTTTCTTCTTTTATTTCTTAGGTTTTATCTCATTTGACTTGGGGATATCAGATTCATCCTTAGTCATCTGAGTTGGACCTTTGAAACCAGTCATTAAAACAGAATTATCATGCACATTTTGATTAACAGGAAATGGCATGCTATTTACAAACATGTTATTCCAGTAGGGCATGCTAAATGGCATTTGAGGCATACTAAATGCAGCATAATAAGGATTAGGTGAAAATGGCATATTAGCGAATTGTGCATTCATATTATGTGCAGACATAGCATTTATAGGCATAGAAGGCATAGCACTCATGTTGGGAAAAGAAGGTGGTACAGATATGGGAGTAGGCATGGAAAGTTTGCAATTAAAAGACAAATGACTGGTACTACCACACTTAACACAGATTTTTCTTGGAGCATACTTATCAGGTGTTTAGTTGTTATGTTTGTTAATCCCTACTTTCCCATTTCTATTTTTTTTTCCTTTTAGCCTCTGTTTTAACCTCAATCTTTTCTAGCCTGTCATTCAATTGCTTGATGGACAGATGACCAACATTCACCTTCTTCTCCTTCTTCACTTGACTAGATTCTCCTGAAATAAAGTTTTTGGAAACTGATCCATATTTTTCATTTAACTTGGCAAGTTTGGCTTTACTCACAGGTTTGCTCAAAGCCGACAGATGAGGATTTATATCACTCGACGGATAATCTTTTTGATTATCTGAAGGATGACTCTCATCATCCGTCGAGTCTACATCTGTTAGCAATCCTTCAACCAAATTGGATTCCAGCTTCTCTTTACTCTTTTTCCAGGCTGCATCATAGAAGGACTCAATTCCTTAAACTTTGGTGATTTGAGCATAGACATCTCTAGATGATTTCCATGCCTTAATCACCTCATGCTCTCGTTCAAGCTGCTTCTTCACAATCTCTTCTTTCTTCAAGGACTCAGTTAATTCATCCTTAGCAATCTTACATTTTATTCTCAGTTTTTCAAATTCAATAAACTGAGACTCTAGCACATTATTCCTCTCACTTAAAAATAAATTGTTTTCTTTGATTTTAGCATTTTCCTTAGTGAGGGACTTAAGTGTAACACGCAAATGATATAATTCTGTAGACATGTCATTAATTGCATCATTACACCCAGCTTTAGATAAATGTGCAAGGTTAGTGGTGATTACCTTATTACTTGAAGAACTTGTCTCTGTTTCATCAGACTTGGCCATTAGGGCTAGATTGACATAGCTGACATCCTCATCCTCATCCAGACCATCTGCTGCTCAGTCATTTTCTTGTGTAATAAAAGCCCTTTCCTTTTGTTTGAGCAACTCAAAATACTTCTGTTTATAATCCACAGGCTCAAACTTCTTCTTGCTGGAATCTGACTTTCTACACTCACTGGCAAAGTGCCCTGCCAAGCCACATTTGAAATATTTGAATTTTGATTTATCCACCATGTTTCTATTTGGCTTAGCTGCTCCAAAGTTCTTCTTGAACTTGAGCTTGGCAAATCTTCTGGAAAGAAATGCAAGATGTTCATCAATATCATCCATATCATCTTGGCTCAAAGAATCTTCATTTTCTGCTACCAGCCCATTGCCCTTGTTTTCACAGTCCTTTGAAGTAGACTCAACAGCTTCTACTTTCACCTTTTTCTCTTTCTCCAATTCAGCAACCAGTGCTATGGACCCTCCTTTCTTCTTTCCTTTCTCCATCCTCTCATCTTACTCTATTTCAAGCTCATAAGTTTTCAGGATGCCATACAGTTTGTTAGGTCACATAACACTGTAGAAGGGGGTTGAATACAATGTTTATACAATCAAATCGATTTAACACAAGTATGTAACAAAGATCAAGTATATTGAATAAACTCTGTTACAATAAGAACTGTTGTTCTCTCTCAGTGATGAACAAATATCACTAAGAGCTGCTAGGTTATAATGTATAATCTTTTCGATAATGATAACATATATAGTGTAAACTCTAAGTCTGTGTTTATATAGTACACAGTTACAAGATATATTCTAATTGATATGAAATATAATTATGTCTCCTAAAATATATCAATCAGATATCTTCTATAAGTCCTCTAGTCTTCTAACTCTTTCCATGCATATCTTCTTTTGTTTTAGTCTTGATCATCTCCTGTAAATCAGCTTCATTCCTTACCTGAAAAGTCTTCCCGCACTTAAGTTCTTGTGATGCCTCCAAGAAATTGGCAGCTTCCACTAGTGCTTTTCCAGTCTATTTTACATCCTGCAAAATCTGCATCTGAGTAACCTATCAGCTTAAAATCTGATTCTCTAGGATACCATAATCCTAGATCAGCTGTACCCTTGAGGTACTTGAAAATTCTTTTCACAGCTATTAGATGAGGTTCCCTTGGATCAACCTGAAATCTTGCACAGAGACAGGTAGCATACATGATATCAGGTCTACTTGCAGTTAAATAGAGTAAAGAGCCAATCATACCTCTGTAGTTAGTAATATCTACTGATGAACTAGTATCTTTATCTAACTTGGTTGCAGTGGCCATGGGAGTGGATGCAGTTGAACAGTCTTGCATTCCAAATTTCTTCAGTAAATTTCTAGTGTACTTGGATTGATTGATATTCTTCATTTTGCTTGACTTGAAGTCCCAGAAAATAGCTAAGTTCTCCCATCATACTCATTTGATATCTTGACTGCATTAGCTTTGCAAACCTTTCACAGAGTTTGGTATTTGTATAACCAAATATGATATCATCAATATATATCTATACCAAAAGTAAGTCATTTCCATGGTTGAGGTAGGACAGTGTTTTATCAATTGTGCCTCTGTTAAATCCACTTTCCAGAAGGAATTGAGCTAAAGTCTCATACCATGCTCTTGGAGCTTGCTTAAGGCCATAAAGTGCTTTTTCAAGTCTGTAAACATGATTAGGAAATTTTGGGTCTACAAATCCTGAAGGTTGTTCACCATATACCTCTTCTTCCAATTCTCCATTGAGAAAAGCACTTTTCACATCCATTTGAAAGACTTTGAACTTTTTGTGAGCAGCATAAGCCAAAAAGATTCTTATGGCTTCCAATCTAGCAACTGGTGCAAATGTTTCATCATAATCAATACCTTCCTATTGAGAGTAACATTTAGTAACCAGCCTTTCTTTGTTTCTTTTAATTATGCCATCACTGTCAGTTTTGTTTCTGAACACCCATTTTGTGCCAACAATTGATCTGTTCTTTGGTCTTGGCACTAGGGTCCATACTTTATTTCTTTCAAATTCATTTAACTCTTCCTGCCACCCAATCAGCATCTTGAAGAGCTTCTTCCACTTTCTTTGGTTCAGTCTGAGATAGAAAAGAATGATATAGACATCATTTGATGTTGTTCTAGTTCTGACACCTGCTTCAGGATCTCCAATTATTAAGTCAGGTGTATGTGATTTGGTCCACTTCCTTGCAGATGGAAGTTGTTCTCTAGAACTAGATCCTCCCCCATGATCCATGATGTCTCCATCAACATTTTCTGATACTCCCCATGTAGTTATGCTCTCTGAGACTTCAGAATTTGAGTTGGATCCTTCAGGATTTGAAGAATCAGAGTTTCAGAATTATCAGAACTTGATGAATCAGAACTTGAAGAGCCAGTGACAGGTTCTGATACTTCTTGAGAGTCTTGAGATGTGCTAGTATCATTAGCTTGCTCCCCCTGGGCAGGTGCATTTTCCCTTTCAGTAGTTACCACAGTTTCAATGACATCAGAACTTAACCCATCAGAACTTATAGGATCAGAGTTTAAGTCATCAGAATTTAAATTTTCATTTTCAAATCTCAGCTGATCATGATCATTGAAATCTTCAAGTCCAATTAGCTTCTTATCATCAAAAGATACATTGATAGATTCCATGACAACCCTTGTTCTTAAATTATAGACTTTGAAGGCTTTTGTGTAAAGTGGATATCCAACAAAAATTCCTTCATCAGCTTTTAAATCAAATTTTGACAGCTGTCCAGGATGAGTCTTAAGAACAAAACACTTGCAACCAAATACATGAAAGTAATTCAGATTTGGCTTCTTTTTCTTCACCATCTCATATGGTGTTTTTCCATGCTTGTTTATGAGTGTAGCATTTTGTGTAAAACAAGCAGTCTGCACAGCTTCAGCCCAAAAGTAGTCTCCATAAGAAACTCCTGGGTCAGCTTTCTCCACAAAGTCTGATAGCAGGGCTTTATTTCCAGTCATATGTCCTGAACATCCACTGTCCAGAACTATGATGTTTTTCCTGTTGCCCTGCAATCACAAAGACCACTATTGGATAGTTTTAATCGATCACCGATTCAATTATTATTACTTGGGTAGCAATGATGTATTACTAGATGCCGATCGTTGTTTACGATTTTAAATTAGATTTAAAATTCGTTGCCAATGTAATAATAACCTATAGGGTCACACACAAAGAATGCTTGAAGGATTATTTAATTTAAATTGGATTTAAATTAAATTAAAGTAATTTGAATTATTTATAATATTAATTAACTTTGACTTAATTAATTAGATAAATAATGATATTCAAATTTACTAATATTAATTATGAAATTTATTTGTTAAATAATTAAGTGAGACTTAATTATAATACAAATAGGATTTTTGAATTAATAATACCTCCTAATTAGTTAAGAGTTATAATTTGTTTTTCTACTCTCTATATAATATCTCTTGTGTGGCTGATTTTTGGTGTGCAAAACATTTACTAAAACCCTAGCCACCAAGAGAGAAGATGGAGAGAGCAAGAAGAAACGGGTTTGTGCTAGTACACATCCAATCCTTGAGTTCAAGCATTCGTGTTGATACCGATAGAGCGTAGATCGCGAGAGCGGGATCCGTGGTGATTGAACAAGCTTTCTCCACAAAGTCTGATAGCAGGGCTTTATTTCCAATCATATGTCCTGAACATCCACTGTCCAGAACTAGGATGTTTTTCTTGTTGCCCTGCAATCACAAAGACCACTATTGGTTAGTTTTAAGGACCCAGACTTGCTTGGATCCTTTGGCCTTTTTAAGTTTGTTAGCATTTGCAGCGGATTTAATTTCAGAGTTTATGCTAACATGCTGTTTATCAGACTTTATATCAGACTTTATATCAGACTTTGCATCAGACTTTACACTAGAAGGAATAATACTAACTTTCTTCAAAGAAGGTTTTATTTGATAATAATCATAGTACAAACTATGATATTCCTTACAAGTATAAATGGAATGCCATAAACTACCACAATGAAAACAAGGATTTTGTGGTTTAAACCTAATAGACTGACTCTTAACTCCTGATTTAGGACGTAAAGAGTTTATATCTTTATTTTTCCTGCAAAAAGAAGCAAGATGGTTAGAGTTTCCACAGTTATAACATTTCTTTCTAGGAGTATTAGGAACAGGCATATAATTATTACTTTTATTCACACCTTCCTTTCCATTCCTATTTTTCTTAGCTTCCTTTACGTTGTTCACATTTCTAATATCTTTCAGCTTATGCTTAAGCTGCTTCTTTGTCATTGAGCCTATGTTTACTTCAGCTGGTTTATCCTGTTTTAATTTGTCAGAAGTTGACTTTTCTTTAAATTCTGTCCTAGACTCTTTCATCTTTTCAGAATCAGACTTTACAGTTTTTGGTACAAACTTAACAGGATTTACCTTTGGCTTAGCAATCTGTTTAACAACAATTGGCTCAATATGTACAGTTCCTTTCTCACTTTTATCATCTCCATAACCTAAGCCCTCTTTCCAGTTTCCACTACTTAGTAAATTCTGAGTTATTCTGCCAGAGTTAGTCCAAGTTATGATAATCTCTTTTTCCTTTTCTAAGTCAGCTTTTAGAAATTCATTCAATTTTAACACTTCATCTCTAACATACAAAGCATCATCTCTTGTTTCTTCGTTTGATGAAGAAAAACTAACTCATTTTCTAAATAGTCATTCCTATTTTTAAAAGCAAGATTTTCAGATATTAATCTTTCACATGTTAAAGTCTGATCTCTATAACTAAGAACATGGTTTTAAGATATAATCTCAATTCAGTAATATCATCAGTATGAAAAGCATAAGTTGTTTGAGGTACCTTTAATTCAGCAGTTTTAGGACTGCTATCAGCATTTGCCATCAAGGTATAGTTCACCTCATGTTCAGAATCTGAAGTGTCTATCCAGATTTCTTCTTTGTGACATGTTCCTTGCCTTTGTCACTTTTTCCTTTCTTGCAGTCAGGAGATATGTGGCCTCTTTCACCATAATTGTAGCATTTGACATTTGAGTTGTCTCCCTTATCAGACTTTCCTCCTTTGCCTTCAGACTTTCTGAACCCTTACTTATCAGAACTTCCACCTTTCCTGGAAAACTTCTTACCCTTTCTGAATTTTCTGTAGGCTATCTTTGTGATACCCTTCACCATAAGAGCACACAGTTGTATCATCTCTGCATCATCATCTATTTCAGGTAAACTTTCAGTATATGAATCATCATCATCAGAATATGATGACTATGAATCAGACTTTATAATGAGAGCCTTTCCTTTGCCCCTTTTTGAGGCAGCCACTTTAGGAGATTCCTCCTCAGCTTTAAGAGCAATTGTCCTTGACTTTCTTCCATGCATCTTGCTCCTTTGATCCATCTCAAGTTCATAAGTCTTGAGCATACCATAGATTTCATCAAGAGTAGTTTCAGTAAGGTCATAGTTGTCTCTTATGGTAGTAGACTTCAAATCCCAATTTTCAGGAAGAGCTAAAAGGAATTTTAGATTTGAATCTTCAAGATCAAATTCCCTGTCCACCAGTGACAGATCATTCAAGAGTTTGACAAACATGTCATATAATTCAGTTAATGACTCATCATCTTTTGAGTCAAAGTGCTCATACTCTTGAGTGAGTATAGTCATCCTGTTCTTTTTGATTGCATCAGTTCCCTGGCATCTTATCTCCAAAGCATCCCATATCTCTTTTGCAGTCTTGCAATTAATTACCATGTTTGACATGACATTATCAATGGCACTATACAGCAAATGCCTTACCCTTGCATCCTTGGCAATAGATGAGATGTCTTCAACTGTGAAATCACCTTTCACCTTTGGTATGGACTTTGCTGGTTGATCAACAACTGCAACAGAGAGCTTGGTATGCTTATATGGTCCTTCATTAATTCTGTCAAGGTATTCTGGATATGTAGCTTCCAGTCACTTTCCATATGGGATACTCAGAAGGTCTCAGTATGGGAACCCTAATAGTCTCATATCGACTGTGGGTTTGGGTGTTTTGAGTTTCTTGAGTTTGGTGGGCTTAGTTGGGGTTTGTGCTTCTTCAGACATGATTGTTTGGATCTTTACTGTATGTGTGTTAACAGTAAAGCTCTGATACCAATTGTTAGGTCGCACAACATTGTAGAAGGGGGTTGAATACAGTGTTTATACAATCAAATCGATTTAACACAAGTATGTAACAAAGATCAAGTATATTGAATAAACTCTGTTACTATAAGAATTGTTGTTCTCTCTTTGTGATGAGCAAATATCACTAAGAGCTGCTAGGTTACAATGTATAATCTTCTCGATAATGATAACACATATAGTGTAAACCCTAAGTCTGTGTTTATATAGTACACAGTTACAAGATATATTCTAATTGATATGAAATATAATTCTATCTCCTAAAATATATCAATCAGATATCTTCTACAAGTCCTCTAGTCTTCTAACTCTTTCCATGCATATCTTCTTTTGTTTTAGTCTTGATCTTTTCCTGTAAATCAGCTTCATTCCTTATCTGAAAATCCCGCACTTAAGTTCTGATATTAAGTTCTGACTTCTAGTAAGTCCTGATTTCAGTAAGTCCTGATTTGTCCTGTTATTAAGTTCTGAAAACTAAACACAAATCATATTAGACATGACATCTCAAATATATCTAACATAGTCTCTCTAAGGTAAACTCCTTGTAATCCTGTGAATTTCTCAGTGAGACTGTCATTGGTTTCCATTCCTTTGGAAGAGATCTAAGGAACTTGAGATTGGAGTCTTTTGTCTGATAGACTCTTCCATGCAACTTCAGAGCATTTAGTAGTTTTTGAAACCTACTAAAAATGTCAGTGAGAGACTCACTATCTTCACAATGAAAGTGCTCATATTGCTAAATTAGCAGTTTCATCTTATTTTCCCTTACTTGTTCAGTACCATCATAGATGATCTGAATTGTATCCCAAACCTCCTTGACAGTTTTGCAGTTAATGATGTTATCAAACATATCACCATCAACTCCATTGAACAATATATTCATGGTCTTCTTGTCTTTCCTGACTTGCTCAATATCAGGGTCTGACCATTCATGCCTAGGCTTGGGAACAGATGGTTCATTCCCTGTTGCAGCTCTCATTGGTATATGAGGACCTCTTTCTATGCAATCCACATAGGCCTCATCTTGAGAAAGAAGATGTAAGTGCATTTTCACCTTCCAGTGGTGATAATTGTCTTTGTCCAGAAATGGAATCTTCACTCCAACATCCTTCTTGTTCATCTTGTTATTTTGTTGTGATCTTTAAACTCTTTGTACTTCAAGAGCTTGCTCTGATACCAATTGTAATTCCCTAACAATACAACAAGAATTACAGAAGAGGGGGTTAAATGTAATTCTGGCTTCTTTTAAGATTTTCAAAAAATAGTTCTAACTCAATAATATATATATGTGTTTAATTTGCAAGGTGCGGAATGAAAGAAGTATATATATATATATATATATATATATATATATATATATATATCGAGAGAACTCTGTGTAGCTCAAATAAGCTCACAGCTGCTTACAAGTATGAACAACTAAAACTTGCAGAGAAATACTAAAGGATATAGCTTACAAATGTTTCTCTGAGAATATATTTTCTTAGTCTAGTTTTTTATTGTTCTACTTGCTGCACTTGGTTTATATATTTCCAAGTTTACATAGCAAAAAGACGAGATAATAAAACAAAACTATCAAGTCTAACTCTATACTACTTCATTACTCTATTCCAGCATCTTTGAAAACCTTCATAGCTTTCATGAAAATGGTAATGATTCTTTGTTCTCATTTTCCTGCTAAACAGGCTGCCACATTCCTTTTGCAAACATCCAACGCATGTGACTGTGTTGTCACTGTCAACATATGTTTGAATTGATCATCCGTCGGGTACATGCTTGTTATCCGTCGGGTTGCCTTGATGATCATCTGTCGGGTAGCTTTGTTAATCATCTGTCGGGTACATGCTTGTTATCCGTCGGGTTGCCTTGATGATCATCTGTCGGGTAGCTTTGTTAATCATCCATCGGGTAGCAATTTATCACTTGACTCCATTTCATTTGTGCAGAATTACAAGACATCTTATATTTACATTTAATCAACATATTCTGCACATCTACTAGCAGTCTCCATGACTCATAAGCTACTACAGAAACTATACAAAGTTGTTTGCAGAAATGTGCTACATGACTTATTGTTACATAAGCTACTCACCCGATGGATATCAATTAGTCATCCATCGGGACTATATTGAATCATCCGTCAGGACTATAATTGATCATCCGTCGGGCGCTACAAAATTCACTAAGTTAAATATACTAAGGTGTTTTGTTTAGTTTATCATCAAGTACACAACATATTCCTAACAAATATTATATATTATTTTGTTTAAATCAAAACCATTAGAAATATTACAATTCTATTTGTATTTATATAATTGTATTGTGAATACTAATCTATTTATGATAGTGTTTTATTTTAAATATTATTATAATTACGATGACTAAACCGACTACTAACCAAACTTTCATTGTTTCATCTTTAATATAACTTTCATTGTTTCATTTTTAATATAATTGTATAGATAGATAGATAATATAGAAGATAAATAGATTGAATGATTATAATAATAAATATATATTAAAAAGAATTGTCCATAATATTTTCAGAGCAAGATTTATTTTATTTGGAGAAAAAAAAACAACATGTTTTACTTAAAAAGGTAGAGATTAAAAGGAATTGTCTAAAATATTTGTAGAGAAACAATTGTTTTAGTTGGTGAAAATAAAAATGACAACGTATTTTATTTATAAAGGTAATTGGTTAGATATTAATTAAGGGCAATTGAGTAAAATATTAATTTTTTTAAGAAAGGGCAATTATGTAATTGAAGGAAGAACAGTAAAGTTCCTTATTTAATATAATAATATAGATAGATAAATAATTCGAGTTCAAAAATCAAATAATTTTTTTTATTTTGTTTATGTAACTGAATTGTAAAATAATACTTATTTTACGTATATTTGTCTTTACATTAATAGTACAAATTATATAAAACAAATATTTTTACTGTGGACCCGTACAAAATATATTTGCGACAGCTACCGGTTAGAGGTGCAAATGGTTTTGACTTTTGTATTGTTTTAAGCATAAATGGTTTTTGCGCTATCTTAAATGATGAGATGAGATGAGATTGTTGTTGTCGAGAAATAAGGATGATGATGTTAAGTTATTCTTAAGTTGTTCTTGTAAATCAGTTAAGAATTTATGGATTGTTAAAGTTAAGGAGTTTAACAAAGTCATAAGCAAAACAATATTTAAATAAAATAAACAATTAAGTAGCTGAAAAAATAATTTATTAGTTATTAGTGGTTATAATATTATTATTCTATTTTATTAAATAAACTTGTTCGTGATATTTAAAAGAAGTTGTTTTAATTGAGAAGAATGAAAAAGGTAACGTGTTATAGTTGAAAACGATTTTTATTTCTTTTTCTATTATAATTCGATTACAAAGGCTAATAAAACTTTTAATTAAAATAAGATAATTCAGTAAATTTAACGTGTACCAAAAACAGGTATCGTACCAAAATTTTTAATGTTCCGTCTTTTATATAATAGTAATAGATAGTAATCTATACTATATTATATAGACGAAACATTAAAAATTTGGTAGTCGGTCGGTCTGAATTTACTTAATTACCCTTATTTTATTATTCTATTTCTATTTGGTAGGTAGATCAATTTTATTCCTAATTGAAATTAAAGTTAACTTACTCTAACAATTTAAATTGTATTTTATATCAAACTCTATATCATTATAATTGATATTAAAGTCAATTTCTTTTACCAATTTATATTCTTATCCATATTGAGTTTTACATTATTCTAAGAGATTTCGGGCCGAAATAAATTTAAGCAAACTAAATATAATTGGTTGAATTTTGTTGATATTATGCCTCTCGGGATAAAATAAAATAATAAATACTACTGATCCGGTTAAAAGAATTATAACTAGGGTAAACAAATTAATATATATTATTCATCCATGATAAAAAGTTTATTACACAATTGATCCAAACTAACACAAAATTAAAAAGTAAAATCAAAATATAATTTTGCCAACAAGAACAAAATCATATATACTAATTATTTGGGTTAAAACAAAATTATCTTTTTGATCCGGACTTAAAAAAAATAAAATTAAACTAAAAGTAATTAGTTGGATTTAGTCTTCGGAACAAAATAACATATTGTAAATCACTGACACGTGATAAATCAAATTAATAATAAATTTTTTAAATAACTCTTATAAATAATCAATTAAGTAATAATTTTGCTAAAATAGTATTTTTCTAATGTCCCAAACATAATGGAGATATTGTATTTTTTATCGGTGTATTAATCTAATTATCATGAAATCATATCATTTAAAATTTCAAATGAGCATATTTAATAATTAATTTATAATAATTTTTTAAAAATTATATAAAATATCAAAGAAAATTTGCAATCCGTGTATACACAGATTTTAAGCTAGTAGATAGTAATACATAGATAGATAATAAATAGATAGATGGATACAGATATTATTAGATAACATATATAAATATTATAGACAGATGTTTTGACTTTTGACACACCTCTCAAGTATTTTGACTATATAGTAATTTTTTTTAATTTTGTTTGTTGCGAATAAGAAACAGAAATTGTACATTCTGTTACATATTATTATGGAATAAATACTTACAAAATCCGCGGGCAGTAATTACAGACAAAATTAAAGATATCCAGGCCATAACTTCCTAAATCCTAAAGAAGAGCTCCCTCTATGCATACACAAATATATACGTATATCTAGGGTTTTGGCTGTGCACAAATCAAATCAGAGGGTGAGATCAATCAATTGGCTAAAATGGCAGAAGAGATAGGTGAATTGATTGTGTACAACAACTTAACTAAGCAAAAGGAGGTGTTTAAGCCCAAAGTCGCCGGAAAAGTCGGGATGTATGTTTGCGGCGTCACTGCGTATGATTACAGTCACATCGGTCACGCCAGAGCCTATGTCGCTTTCGATATCCTCTATAGGTATTAAGATTCAAACTTTATTGTGTAAAGATTTAAACTTTATTGTTAATTTGATTTTTTTGTTTGTTAGATAAAGTTGTCATGGTGATTTTTGATGGGTTGGATCAATGAATTAGTTGTTTGATTGTCTGTTTTTAGGAATGTTTGTCTATGTTTGGGATGCTAATTAACTGTGTGTTTATAAGTATATGTTAATGGAACTCATGTTAAGTAAATGACTTGTTTATGTAATTTTATTGTCAATTCTACGGTTTTGTGGCATTTTATATATCGTTTGTAATAATAAGTAAAACTACTAAAAGAATTACTTCTGTTTCTTTTGTTTGTTTATGATATTTAATCTGTGTTTAAGCGACTTGGTTGTATGCTTTCTATAGTTATCTGTTTTTAAGCGATCTGTGTGTATGTTTTCTATTGATAATTTCTTTTTAAGCAATTTGTTTGTAATTGAAATTCCAAATATGGAACTTTTACAGTGTAAATGATTAACATAAAGTTTAATTTGGTGTTTTGTGCGAATATTTTGTTTTTAGTAGTTATTTTGACTGCATATATATTTAATGTCTTTTGAGGTTATTTTTCTTATCTCAAAAGAATTTTAGGATCTGATTATATTGGTCAATTACATTTTTAAAGACATCTTTTATTGTTTTTCAATTTCTTTCTAGCGTCAGGGCGTAAATGTTGATTTAATTTGATATTTCTCGAATCTCATTATTGGAGTAATTATTTGTATAATTATGTGTTGGATGTGTGCAGGTATCTACGACATTTGGGCTATGAAGTCACTTATGTGCGAAATTTTACTGATGTTGATGACAAGGTGAGAAGATTGAGGCAATAGTTTATTTTTTACTTGTTTGGCGTGTTTTATTCGTTCTTGGTTGTGCGCATTGCTGATTTGATTTCTGATATTAAGTTTAATAATACATTTTTGTCTAATTGATGTAGCGTGTGTGTATATAGTTATTTATTTCTTTACTGTTGTAAAAAGTCCACCGTAAGCGTAATCCTATGTTGATAAAGAGCGGAAAAGATTGTTTTTTTCCTATGAGACTTGGATGCAGAAATGTCATAGTGTTGGTTTATAAGATTGTATATTTTAGATGCACAAAAGGGTTTGCTAATCTTTGATCTTTGCAGATCATCAAAAGAGCAAATGAGAGGGGGATGGATCCCATATCTTTGAGTTCTGAATTTTGCCAAGAGTTTTTGAAAGACATGAATGATCTTCAATGTTTGCTTCCTACGCATCAACCACGTGTTTCTGATCACATGGAACAAATTAAAGATATGATATCTCAGGTATGATTTTTAAGTTGTTATTAGATTGCCCCCACAATTACCTGAAAAATACATAAAAACTTTCCACAATGGCCATGCAGTAGATTTACTTGATGAATAGCCATAGGTGGCTTGCAATTTGATTCTGTGCTTGCTAATTTATAATATATATTTTTGGAGCTTTCTATTGCTAGAGTAGTTTATTTAATGTTTACAAGATTTCTTTTGGTTGTGCTTTTCATGTCTGGTACCAGTGTTAAAGGCTTATAAAGTATATGTAATTAATGTGTTAATATTGCTACTTCTATTGTGACGATGTTACTGTTTGATCTTGCTTTCCAATCGAAGACAAGTAATTGCCAAATAATACAATTTAGAGTATTAAGTTTCATTTAAACAGCGGGATTTGATTCACAATTTAAAGTATTAAGTTACATTCAAACAGCGGAATTTGATTCACTACTTGCTTGTTGGTGTGTTTATTTATGTGTATTTAAGTTTTCAAAACTTGTGCACCTCATGCCAAAGCTCCGGTAGGGTCTCGCGTTAGGCTCCAAAGGCCCTCTTGCCTTTAATAACACTCTCTAATATATATAGTAAACGTGGGTTCCTTGTGCACATCACTTATACCTAGACAGAGTAAAATAATAGGGAAGTTAGAGCTAGTTTAAGAAAAAAGCTTTAACTAAAGACTTATTGCAGCCATTTCAGAGCAGAGAGCAAGTCTTATATCTAAATGGGGACAAATAAGGAGAGAATAAGGAATGATAGGAGGGTGTGATATGACTGAAACCTTAGCGGCACTTCCTACTGTGTTCATGCTTTATGTTTTATTTTCTTGCTAATACTGCTGGTTTTTGTTTTACCCACAGTCTAGTTTTGGATAACATTGCTAAAATTTTGGAATTATTTAATGTGCAGATAGAAAATAATGGTTGTGCTTATCGAGTTGAAGGGGATGTTTACTTTTCTGTTGATAACTCCCCAAAATATGGTCAATTATCTGGACGGAAGCTGGAGGACAATAGATCTGGTGAACGGGTTGCAGTTGATTCAAGAAAGAGAAATCCTGCTGATTTTGCTTTGTGGAAGGTTAATACTTTTGTAGTAAAATAAAAAACTAAATGTAGTATAATATTTTTCATTCATAATATTCACATCAATATATTGTTTTAGTCTGCAAAGGATGGCGAACCAAGTTGGGAAAGCCCCTGGGGTCCAGGAAGACCAGGATGGCACATAGAATGCAGTGCTATGAGTGCTGAATATCTAACTCCTATATTTGATATTCATGGTGGTGGGATGGATTTGATATTTCCTCACCATGAAAATGAAATTGCCCAAAGTTGTGCAGCCTGCCCAGAAAGTAATGTGAGTTATTGGATGCATAACGGTTTTGTTACCACAAATGATGAGAAAATGTCAAAATCCTTGGGGAACTTCTTCACTATTAGGAAGGTAAATGGCGCAAGTTACCCCGTTTATTTTCTTCTAATCATTGGCTTATTTTCTGGTCATTCTATATGCAGTTTTTTGGTTGTAACTTCTATTTTTGTTTTCATCTAGGCTACAGAATTGTACCACCCACTGGCTTTAAGGCATTTTCTGTTGGGAACACATTATCGATCTCCTGTAAACTATTCAATTGCACAGATAGAGATTGCATCTGAGGCTGTGTATCGAATATATCAGGTAGGCAATATATTCTGGTTGTAATATTTAGTCCATGGACATAGTTGGTATATCTTGCTCTGAGTGTAAAATCAGTCTGGTGTATGGTCGTGGTCATGGTTGTTATGTCGGAAAGTTGAGTCGAGTCGACCGGGGTGTCCGACAAGTCGGGTCGTGACTAATCGAGATTAGTCGTAGACTAAGCAACACTAGTCGACAATGTATAAAATTATAAATATATAAATTTGTAGATATATACATATATTATATATGTCTATTATAACTTCTAACAAACTATTTTCTCCTTTTTTTCTTATGTAAATAGGAGATCTAAAACCTAAGAAGATAAAGCCACAAGAATATTAAACGGGTCATAAGCATGATCATTAGTTTAAATTTCATCTGCCACAAGAATACAGAGTCTAAATAAGTAAATAACTAAATGTAAGTGCTTAAATAAGTAAGAACAGTTAAATAAGTGTAAGTTAAGTGTTTGTAAGTGCGTGTAGTGTGTAATCTGTAAGTGTGTGTGTGGATGTAAGTGTTTGTTTAAGAATAATAGGTTATTACTTAATGGGCCTTCTCTAGAAACTGGGTTGCTGGACTGCATTTTATTTTAATTCATGAACCAGTGGTTTGACTAGGGCTTCTAGTCGACCAGTCGACTCCCAGTCGTCCGAAAGAGCTACAAAAACCATATCGAGCTTCCCAGGTGACCCTTCCTCAACGACCGCTCGACTAGTCGCGACTAGTCGAGCGAAGTGACAACCATGGTCGTGCGAAGTGACAACCATGGTCGTGCGAAGTGACAACCATGGTCGTGGTGAAATTTGTCATACAACTAATGCAGAACAAATGTTAGTACAAATAAATAACAATGGAATCTGAGATTTGGGGTTTCCTTTGATTTTACATGGTGTTGTGCTGTTAATAACGATTAAAGTATATTTTACAATTCATACACAGATAATGTATTAGAAATGTAAGTTTAGTGAAGGCAATTGAGTTTCTACTTTCAAATCTTGAGTTGCTCTGTTGCTTGCACAATGTATTAAGCCTGACATATCTTTATAATCTTTTGCACTTAAAGAAACCAGCTCTTTTCTGCAGTTTAAATACATTTTCTTGTCTTTACTTGATAGACGTTGCAAGACTGCCAAGATGCTTTATACCAGGAAGGAAGTGCGGACACTGTAGCTGAACCAACAGGGAAGAAAGTTCGCATTACCGATGCTGCCAACGAATGCATCCGTAACCTGCAGAGTGATGTTCAGAAAATGTCAGATGATTTACATACATATTCCTTGTTGAATTCTGCATTGCCCGAAGCTTTGAAATTGATTAATAGCTCCTTGACTATGCTCAAGGTAGGTATCCCTTCAGATTAGTATTAGCCTTACTCTCTGCATGTGTGCGTTTGTGTGGTTTGAATTTGACAGGTGTTTTGTTTTGATGATAACCAGAAGAAGCAACAACAGAAACAGAAACAGTCAGTTATTCAATCTCTAAAAGAGCTAGAGAAGGAAGTTAGGGATGCTTTGGACATCTTGGGCTTGCTCTCCAGTTTAGAATATTCCGAGGTGCCATGAAATCGATAGAACACTTTTTTTTTAATAATTGAAATAGAATAATATGGTTGATGTATCCAACTTCTAACTCTAATACGTAATACTGTTGTACAGGTTCTTGGACAATTGAAAAGCAAAGCACTCACGAGATCAGGTTTTGAGGATGATTACATAGAAGATCAAATCAAGGAGAGAGCATTGGCTAGGAAAAACAAAGAATTTTCTAGAGGAGACAAAATAAGGAGTGAGTTAGCTGCCAAAGGCATCTCTCTAATGGATGTGGGCAGTGAAACAATTTGGAGGCCCTGTGTGCCGGTTCAACATGAACAATTAGCTGTACCAAAAGAAGCAAAACCATGTGTGCCAGTTCAAGAACAAGGTATACCAAAAGAAGCAAAATCATGTGAGGATGCTGAGAAAAAACAGCAGGCTCAGTTGGTGCAAGTCAAATCAGAAGAACCATTGCCAAGAGAACAAGACCCGTCAGGTGTTGAAGCTGTAACAGAAAAGCCGATGCTGCCTCCAACCGCGTGATGGTGAACCATCTATGTTAGATGTATGTTTATGGTATTCACTCTCCAGAGTGTTAATTTTACTTATACAAATGTTCACAGCCATAACTTAGTACATGTTGGTAAGACATGTAAACAGACTTCAGTTATAACCCTTGTTGGGCTGCTTGTGATAGACTAATTTTTTTCAGATTTTTGTCAGGATTTTATACCCCGGTTAGAACTACATTGGAAGTATGAGATTCTGCTTCTCCTTCTGTTCACTCCATGGTCCTGCTACTAGGACAATGGCTGCATTGTATCTCAACATCTGGATACTGTACTACATACATGAGTTTTATGTCGGTTCTTTAAGTCTAATTGCTACATGGTGTTATGTATTTTGATTATAATTGTTCAATCATCTTCCAGAGGGTGTTTATAGTTTTGAACTCCATTAATGAGCGGGTTCAGTATATGGCTGTACGCCTGTACCTCATTAACCCTGAAACATTTTAAAACTCATTAGCAGTTTCAGCTGACATCGACTAACTATTTTGGAAGCTTGTTTATATTATTAGTTTCCTGTCTTGAGAAGATGAGCTACCAAAGTGTAACTCGCAGAAGTGTTTAATTTAGTCCCTTTCTTTTCTTGGTTAATTGGCCTGGGGTTTCCCGATAGCTTATTAGCTTATTAATTTGCGTAGACGCATTTAATTTAGTCAATTTAAGTAAAAATGCATCATCGATGGCTCATGGCTGTTATATATATGAACTGGAAACTGGGCTTGAGTAAAAATGTCACATGGGGGTTAGGTTTCAAATTAGAGGAAGAAGATGCAGACATTTTTGTTAGACTTGATCTTGTTTTCCTTCAAATGTACATACATTAGTTTCACCACTAAATCTGCTATTTAATGGTTTAGATTTGTTGGACCTATTTATGCAAAGTACATTTTTTACTGATCAATAATTGATGAGGACAGACAAGGTGTAATTAAGTGTCAAATTCTGCAGGTAGGAGGAAATAGGGGATAAGGATATGGATATGTACCTAAAAGTTTGGACTATTTTGAACCTAATTGCCTCACGGTGAGGGAGCTAACTACCTCGATTAGAATTAAGCAATGTCCTGGTGTTTGAAAAAAACTCTATTTTATATTGTCGGCATATATTTAGCCATCTCCCTCATCACTCATCATGCATGATATTAGCTTTCTTAATTACAAGTAGTTCTATTTTGTCTACTTAGGTCCCACAAACATGGATACATAATTTTAGGGACTCATTTCAATTAAAACACAACACATATTATTATGTACAAAATTTTGTAGAATATAATCTTTTCCTTTGTTAAATAGTAGTATAAGATTAATAATCAAATTATGTAAACCACTGGATCCTAAACCTCATCCAACCCATCAAAGAGCTTGCTTCATTTATTTGACAAAATTCAAATTATGGACGTTACTCCTAAAAAGCACAGATATTTTTTTTTACTTGATATTCAATTTTTCTCAATTAAATCAAAAGTTCCGTTCCTTTAAAACTGTCATAACTAAGTCAAATCTTGTGTTAATTTGTTGCAATCAAATTATAGCAAATCGATGCAATAAATGAATTAAATTAGAAGAAATGAAGAATATACAAGATCAACCTAATAATAAGAATATATAATCTTCTTCACTGCTGTAAAAAGGTCTATTCAAGATTAGCAGCTGGTGCCAGGCTGAGGTGCAAATCTAACCCGAATGCATCATCAAAACTAGGCCCACCATCCGCTCTCGTAAATCTACTGAGTGAAGGCCCATCATGACCGGCCCGCACTTGTTGAGGCCCAAGCCCAACGCTCGACTGATCAACTGCTCCACCAGCATACGGCAAAGTCCCTGCACCTCTAGAACTCGGAAACACACAGCCATGCGACACCTCAAACGGAGCGGTGGCGCGTGGAACATAAACCCACGACGGCGATGAAGGTACCATCGCGGATCCTGACTGAGAGAGTAGATGATGCGGTGGAGAAAAGGCGGAGATAATAGGGTTACGCATGTAAGAAACAGCGGCGTTACGTGAGGCCTGCATTTGAGCTCGTTTAAGTTGTTGTCTTTCCTTTTTATGAGCGTTTTGATGACCACCTAAGGCTTGTGAGTTCGCAAACTCACGGCAACAGTATTGACACTCGTATTTTCGACCGTCGGTGGTTGCGAAACCACCCGACTCGGATGAGGCCGAGGGTGTTTTGGTAGACGACTCCACTTCATCGTCTTCTTCGATTTCGGTTACGTTGAAGCCGAAGAGTTTTAAGCGTCCATTTGTGTTGTTGTTTCGTTCATTTTGATCCAAGTACCGTACCTCTTCCATTTATATTTACACTATAAACTTGGACGGATCTAGTGTAAAAATTATGTCGTAAATTTTTTTGGATATTATGTTTTGTGAGGGTATATATAGAGAGGAGGTAGAGAGTAGATAAGTATGGAATTGAAAGATAGAGGGGAGTTGGGAGATAAAGGCGGTGTGAACGAGAGAGAAGAGAATGGGAAAGGTGTTAAGCAAAGAGGTGAGGAGTATGAGGCGGGGTATTTATATGAGTGCTAAAAGGTTTTTTCTTCAAGTGTGCACATAGATTGAGATTGAAAAAGAGATGGTTCTGGACAGATCACTATTGTAGGATGAGAGATGCAAGTTTGAATAGGAAACACTTGTGAGATTGCACTTGAATTTGTCTTGATTATCATGGTCGTTGTCATCTCCTTGCATTCGGTGTGTACTTATCTGAGCAACTACGTATTCTGCATCCATGAAAACAAACTATATAATATATAATAACAAACATATTATAACACACGTCTACGAGGACACACATGAACCCCAAGTCTTTTGTGAAAACAATCTCTTCATTTATTTGTGAGATATGATTGCAGAGATCATATCCTATTACATATTATTTTGTATACGATAAATCCCGATAAATTTAAATTTGATGAGTGTTATGTATTAATAGATGACTCTTAACCTTTCATATGGTTATTTTAATTATTAGCAAGCCTTGACTCTCCATTTTTCTTGTAACATCCATTCTATTAACCTATATAAGACTTGCTTGTACTTTGTTTATGATACAGAATTATAAGATGATCACTTTTATTATAATCTAGCTCTCTCTCAATCTCTCTTATATATATTATTTATAACACGTTATCAGCACGATAGTTTAAAAAGGTGTTGGAAATCCAAGAAAAAGAAAGATTCTATGAAACTTTTATTATTTCAATTTGTCCATCAGGTAAGTACACTATTTTTAGTTTACTTTACTTCGCTTGCAATAAGATAATCTTTATGTGCTTATTATGTGCCTGATGCTTGTATATTTTGTATCTAATTCATTATCCATCGGAATTTATTGAGCTTATACTCGTTGTAAAGGTTTTTTGATTATCTACAATCTTTCTTCTTTGTATTTTTCCAAAATCTGCTTATAAGTATGTCAAAATCTGTATTTTGTGTTATTTGATTATATGATTCAAGGTGATATGCAGTAACTTCTAAAATTCATAATAAATCAAATATTTGTTCAAATATTAAGAGTCATACCATTCTGAAAATCTATTTTCGATATCTACCTTTTGTCTTTACAGTCCATTACCATATACTCTGATTTCGATGTCTTAAATATCAAAATACTATCATAATCATGAGCTGATTCTGTTTTTACAGTCCACAAATATTTATTTTCTGAATTCGTTACTTGTTCGTTTTCAACGAGCCTTCTGAAAAGGTCCCGGAATTTTCTACATTTTTCATGCTTTATACTTTTTCATATAAAATCATCTTCATAGAGTAAATTGGTATTCTTTGAAAATGATCATAATTAGCCATTTTGTACGATTTTTTTGAGATATTGGATCAATATGTTTTATCCTTGTTTGCTTTAATAGTTCCCACCTTCCTTGCTATAATATACTAGGAAACTATATTTTTTTGGAATGGGGTGAGATAAATTATAAAGGTGAAAATGGGTGCAACGTGCTAAAAACTACATATACAGTAGATTGCATCCAATGTACCAGTAAATTGAATTCAATGTATTATCATCATGTTATATTGTCATGTGTTTTTAAATATTAATGCATATGTATTTTTTGCGTATTTTAAATATTGACCGAATGTGTTTATTATAAAAGTGTTAGCGAAGCATGCACATGAAAGGGAACCAGCTTGAGATACAGCAGAAATTCATGGGCATGAATATAAATTCATGGCCATGAATTTTTTTCTGTTTTTTTTAACTAGCTGTTTTCCAACGATTGTGCTTATTATAATTGATTAATTATATTATGTTTATTATAGTGATATAAGAAATGTCTAATCTTACAAAACTTGAGTTCAACGCACTTGATGTCACCTGAAAAAATTACTTGACATGGATTTTGGATGCGGAAATCCATCTTAGCGCTAAGACTCGCTATGATTGGTTACACTTGGGCATGCAAGATTTTAAAAGTGTAAGCGAGTATAACTCTGCAATGTTTAAGATTACTTCTCAGATGAAATTACGTGGTGAAAATATAACTGATAAAGATATGTTGGAGAAAACTTACTCTACATTCCACGCCAATAATATGCTCCTGCAGCAGCAGTATCGTGAAAGAAAGTTTCAGAATTATTTTGAGCTTATATCAGTCTTACTTCTTGCTGAGTAAAATAATGAACTATTGATGAAAAATCATCAAGCTTGTCCAACTGGTTCAACACCATTCTCTGAAGTGAATGTTGTGACTAGTAATGATCTTGGGCCAAGTAAGCAATTTGGACGTGGACGAGAGCGTGGGTGTGAGTTTGGATGTACTCGTGGATATGCTTGTGGTCCTGGTTTCTTACATGGTCGATGTCATAATAATCAAAAATTGTCAAATTTTAAAGGAAAATCTCACCACCAGAAGTGGACGAAAAATGAGAAAAAGCCTAAAGTAAACATGATGAATAAAAGGGGTGAAAGTGCTTGTCACCACTGTGGAATGAAAGGTCATTGGAGTCGTACCTCCAAGCATCTGGTCGATCCTTATCAAGCCTCTTTGAAAAGTTTTGAAACTAATTTCACTGAAAAAGTTGATCCTTTGGGAATTTTCCATCTTGAAGCCCACCTTGGAGGTGAAAGCCAAGTTGATCATTCGAACCTTACACGTATGGAAGTTGGTGATTACCTTGCTTTATTTATTTGAATATTAAAATGTTTATCTTTGAACACTTAAGTGGTTGGTTTATGTTTGCTATGAAATTTTTTAGATAGTCAAAACTTTATATATTATGATTTGAAAGAGAAGGCTTATGCGCACACACTATGTCACTTGTATTAAGTTGTCTTTCTCACATATTAGAGTGTATTACATATTATGCATGCTTCAAATAAGTGATATTTTGAAATCTTTATATGATATCTTGGTAAATGATAAGTTGATATTGTGACTAATTGTGATTTATTAAATTTGAATTATTGAAAGAAAGATTATGTATTGCAACAAATGATACCATTCTATTCCTTAGAGTATACTAGCTTAAATCCTGTACGATGCACGGGTTCCCGCTAATATTTAAAATTTTTATTTATCCCGTCATATTATAATTTTAAAATATTAATATAGATAAATAATAATAATAAATTTATAAAAAAATAATACGATAACATGTGGTCATAGTTTAGTAGAATAAGTATACTATATCTAGTAGTTTAACGATTTAGTAATTTAGTGGATATATAACACTATTTTTTTAATAATAGGATAAGGTGTGGTTGTAGTTTAGTAGGATAAATAGACTATGTGTGTAGTAATTTAATAATTTGGTACTTTAGCGAATATATAACACTATATATTTATTTTCTTAATAACCAAAATTAGGGAATAACCGTTGAACCAAATTATACTCCATTCTGATTATTATAGTATAGTATATATATGATAAAATTACCGAAATTGATTTTGAAGTAAACCAGAAGTTTACTGATAACTTTATGTTAGGTCACACACACTGTAGAAGGGGGTTAAATACAGTGTTTAGCACAATCAAATCGAATATAAGAACTCAAGTAAAAGAAAACAGACTTTATTCAACACAATAAACTCTGTTACAATATGGAACTGTCCTCTCTCAGTGATGAACAAATTATCACGAGAGCTGCTAGGGTTACAAAGAATAATAACTTCGATAATGATAACACTTATAGTGTAAACCCTATGGATGTGTTTATATACTACACAGTTACAAGATAAATTCTAATTGATATGGAATATAATTCTGCTTCCTAAAATATATCAACTAGTTATCTTTTCTTCCAAGTATTCCATTCTTCATAGAATTCCTTCTTCATGCATATTTCTTTCTGTCTTAGTCTCGATCTTCTTTCCTTTCAATCAGCCGCCTGCCTTATCTGAAAGTCATCTTAAGTTCTGATATTATCTCCTGATACATATTTTCTGATAACTTAAGTTCTGATATCTTAAGTTCTGTCTTCAGTATAAGTGTTGATTTCCAGTTAAGTACTGATTTGCCCTGTTAGTTAAGATCTGAAAACTAAACACAAATCATATTACACATGACATTATCAAATATATCTAACAATCTCCCCCAACTTGTAAATTAGCATAATATACAAGTTCAACAGATATTTGATGATGTCAAAAACATTATGTTAGATATATTTGATAATGTCATGGCTAATATGATTTATGTTTAGTTTTCAGATCTTACTTAAACAGGATAAATCAGTACTTACTGGCAGTCAGGACTTAAGGATATCAGTACTTATATTATCAGGAGATAATCATCAGAAGATGGATATTAGAACTTAAGTACTGAAGGACATTCAGATAAGGAAATTAGCTGGTTAAAGGATAGAAGATTGAGACAAACATAAGAAGAGATATGCATGAAGAAGGAATTCTATAAAAAATATAATACTTTGAAGAAAAGATATCTGATTGATATATTTTAGGAAGCAGAATTATATTCCATATCAATTAACGATTATCTTGTAACTGTGTTGTATATAAACACAGACATAGGGTTTACACTATAAGTGTTATAACAATCGAGAAGATTATTCATTATACCCCTAACAGCTCTCGTGATAGTTGTTCATCACTGAGAGAGAACAGTTCCATACTGTAACAGAGTTTATTGTTTCAATAAAGTTTGTTTTCTGTTACTTGAGTTATTAAAGTTCGATTTGATTGTATTATACACTGTATTCACCCCCTCTACAGTGTGTGTGACCTAACAAGTGGTATCAGAGCCTATCTGTTAACGCACAAACAGTTTAAGATCTAAACACAATCATGTCTGAAACAGAAACTCCAACTAAGCCCGCCAAAACTGAAGAACCTCCAAAGACACAAATTCAAAGCCGATATGAGACTATCAAAGTTCCCATATTGAGACCATCTGAATATGCCATATGGAAGGTGAGGATGACCATATATCTGGAAGCTACAGATCCAGAATATCTTGATAGAATCAAGGAAGGGCCTCACAAACCAACCAAGCTCGCTGTTGTAGTTGCAGGTGAAGCAGCAAAGACTGTACCAAAGGAGAAGAGTGATTACACTGCTGAGATATCGCATCAATTGCTAAGGATGCTAAGGTACGACACTTACTGCATAGTGCCATTGATAATGTAATGTCAAATAGGGTAATAAACTGCAAGACTGCAAAAGAGATATGGGATGCCCTGGAAACAAGATGTCAGGGAACTAATACGATTAAGAAGAACATGAAGACAATACTCACTCAAGAGTATGAACACTTTGACTCAAAGGCTAATGAGTCATTGACTGATTTATATGATAGATTTGTTAAACTCTTCAATGATTTGTCATTGGTTAATAAGGAGTATGATCTTGAAGATTCAAACCTTAAATTCCTGTTAGCTCTTCCTGAATGCTGGGATTTGAAGGCAACAACAATAAGAGACAACTATAATCTTGATGAAACAACTCTTGATGAAATTTATGGGATGCTCAAGACTCATGAACTTGAGATGGAACAAAGAAGCAAGAGGAAAGGAGGAAAGTCAAGGACAGTTGCTCTTAAGGCTGAAGAAGAATCCCCCAAGGCAGCTACCTCAAGGAAAGACAAGGGTAAAGCTCTTTTCACAAAGTCTGATACTGAGTCATCAAGTTCTGAAAGTGATGATGACTCAGAATCTGAAAGCTTGCCTGAGACGGATGCTGATGAAGAGACGATGAAGCTGTGTGCTCTTATGGTGAAAGGGATCACAAAGATAGCATACAGGAAGTTCAGGAAGGGAAAGAAGTTTTCCAGGAAAGGCACAAGTTCTGATAAGAAGAATTTTAGAAAATCTGAGAGCAGAGGAGGAAAGTCTGACAGAGGAGATTATACAAATATCAAATGCTACAACTGTGGTGAGAAAGACCATATATCTCCTGATTGCAAGAAGGTCAAGAGTGACAAAGGCAAGGCACTTGTCACAAAGAAGAAAAGCTGGACAGACACCTCAGATTCTGAAAGTGAGGAGAATTATGCCTTGATGGCAAATGCTGATAAGGCAAGTGTTGAAAGCAGTTCTGATGCTGCTAAATCTAAGGTACCTCAAATTACTTATGCTTTTCATACTGATGATATTAATGAGTTGAGAAAATATCTTAAGACCATGTTTATTAGTTATAGAGATCAAACTTTAACATGTGAAATATTAACTTCTGAAAACCTGGCTTTTAAGAAAAGAAATGATTTCTTAGAAAAGGAGTTAGTTATGTTCCATCAAACTCAGAAAGATAGAGATGATGCTTTTTATGTTAGGGATGAAGTGCTAAAAATGAATGAATCTCTAAAAGCTGAGTTAGAAAAGGAAAGAGAGGTTATCAGGACTTGGACTAACTCTGGCAGAACAACTCAGAATCTGTTAAGTAGTGAAAACTGGAAAAAGGGCTTAGGTTATGGAGAGGATAAGAATGATAAAGGAACTGTAGATGTTAAGCCTATAGCTGTTAAACAAAAATCTAAGCTAAAGCATGTTAAGTTTGTAGCTGTAAAGTCTGATAATGAGAAATCAGAAGTTAAAAAGGAATTAACTTCTGACAAACTAAAACAGGAAAAGACAGCTGAAATAAACGTAGGCTTAATGACAAAGAAGCAGCTTAAGCATAAGCTGAAAGATGTTAAGAATGCAAACAAGGTAAAATCACCTAGGAAAAATAGGAATGGAAAGGAAGGTGTGAATAAAAGCAATGATTATAAGCCTGTTCCTGAAGCTCCTAGGAAAACGTGTCATAACTGTGGAAGTTCTAACTATCTGGCTTCTTTTTGCAGGAAGAATAAGAACATAAACTCCCTACCTTCAAAGTCAGGAGTTAAGAGTCAGTCTGTTAGATATAAGGCATAAAATCCTTGTTTTCATTGTGGTAGTTTATGGCATTAAATTTATACTTGTAAGGAATATCATAGTTTGTACTATGATTATTATCAAATAAAACCTTCTTTAAAGAAAGTTTCCATTGTTCCTTCTAGTGTAAGTTCTGATTCAAAGTCTGATAGTGTAAATTCTGATAAGAAAAATGTTGACATAAACACTGATGCTAAATCCGCTGCAAATGTTAATAGATTTAATTAGACCAAAGGATCCAAGCATGTCTGGGTCCTTAAAACTAATCATTAGTGGTCTTTGTGATTGCAGGGTAACATGAAAAACATCCTAGTTCTGGACAGTGGATGTTCAGGACATGTGACTGGAAATAAAGCCCTGCTATCAGACTTTGTGGAGAAAACTGGCCCAAGTGTTTCTTATGGAGATGACAACATTGGAAAAACATTGGGATATGGAAATATCAATCTTGGGAATGTCATCATTAAAGAAGTAGCTCTGGTCTCAGGACTTAAACACAATCTGCTGAGTATAAGTCAAATCTGTGATAGAGGTTATCATGTGGATTTTTTGAAGAACACTGTGAAGTTGTAAGTAAATCTACAGGCAAAGTTGTTCTGAAAGGATACAGGCGTGGTAACATCTATGAAGCCAAGCTTTCAACAAGTACTGATGGTTCTGCAATCTGTCTGATGAGTAGAGCATCAATTGAAGAAAGCTGGAATTGGCATAAGAAACTCTCTCATTTAAATTTCAACAATATAAATGAGTTGGTCAAGAAAGATCTTGTGAGAGGACTGCCAAAGTCAGTATTTGCTCCTGATGGCCTTTGTGATTCTTGTCAGAAGGCCAAACAAAGAAAATCTTCATTTAAGAGCAAGACTAAATCATCAATTCTTGAGCCTTATCACCTACTACATGTTGATCTATTTGGTCCAGTAAATGTCATGTCTATTGTAAAGAAGAAATATGCTTTGGTTATAGTGGATGAGTTCACCAGATACACATGGGTGTATTTCTTGCACACAAAAAGTGAAACTGCATCGATCTTGACTGATCATGTTAAGCAACTGGATAAATTGGTCAAAGATTCTGTGAAAATTATAAGGAGTGATAATGGTACTGAGTTCAAGAATTCGATAATGGAAGAGTTCTGCAAAAACCATGGAATCAAGCAGGAATTTTCTGCTCCTGGAACTCCACAACAAAATGGAGTTGTTGAAAGAAAGAATAGAACTCTCATTGAAGCTGCACGTACAATGCTTGATGAAGCAAAGCTTCCAACCTATTTCTGGGCTGAAGCTGTGCAGACTGCTTGTTTTACTCAGAATGCAACACTCATCAACAAGCAAGGAAAGACACCATATGAGATGGTGAAGAAAAAGAAGCCAAATCTGAAGTATTTTCATGTATTTGGATGCAAGTGTTTTGTTCTTAAGACTCATCCTGAACAACTATCCAAGTTTGATATAAAAGCTGATGAAGGGATCTTTGTTGGATATCCACTTTCCATAAAAGCCTTCAGAGTCTATAACTTGAGAACAAGAGTGGTCATGGAATCTATCAATGTCTCTTTTGATGATAAGAAGATTACTGGACTTGAAGATTTTATTGATCATGATCCGCTGAGATTTGAAAATGAAGACTCAAACTCTGATAATGAAAATCCTGACAATCTAAATCTTGATACTACAAACTATGATGGATCAAACTCTGATGTTATTGAAACTGTGGTAACTACGCCAAAGGTAGATGCACCTATGCAGAGGGAGCATACTCAAGATATTTCCACATCTCAAGAAGCATCAGAACATACATCTGGTTCTTAAAGTTCTGATTCATCAAGTTCTGATAAGCCAAGTACTGATAGTTCTGAAAATCTAAATTCTGAAGAATCCAACTCAGAGAGCATAGTTTCAGGGGGAGCATCAGAAAATGTTAATGAAGACAGTATGGATCATGGGGGAGCATCCAGTTCTAGAGAAAACCTTCCATCTGCAAGGAAGTGGACCAAATCACATACACCTGATTTGATAATTGGAAATCCTGATGCAGGTGTTAGAACTAGAACAGCTACTTCAAGTGAATGTCTTTACAATTCTTTTCTTTCTCAGACCGAGCCAAAGAAAGTGGAAGAAGCTCTTCAAGATGCTGATTGGGTGCAAGCAATGCAGGAAGAGTTAAATGAATTTGAAAGAAACAAAGTCTGGACCCTAGTACCAAGACCAAAGAACAGCTGATATGGGATTGTGGTATCCCAGAGAATCAGATTTTAAACTAATAGGTTACTCAGATGCAGATTTTGCAGGTTGCAAAATTGACAGGAAAAACACAAGTGGAAGCTGTCAATTTCTTGGAGGCAGATTGGTTTCTTGGTTTAGCAAAAAACAAAAGTCAATTTCCACATCAACTGCAGAAGCGGAGTACATTGCTGCAGGAAGCTGTTGTGCACAGATTCTTTGGATGAAGAATCAGTTACTGGATTATGGATTAACATATTTTAAAATACCTATTTACTGTGATAATCAAAGTGCTATTGCTATGACAGGTAATCCAGTTCAACACTCAATGACAAAGCACATCAGTATCAGGTACCACTTCATAAGGGAACATGTGGATGAAGGTACAGTGGAATTGCACTTTATTCCAACAGATCAACAACTAGCAGATATCTTCACAAAACCACTGTGTGAAGCTACTTTTACAAGATTGGTAAATGAACTTGGAATGGTTTCAGGTTCTTTCTGTAAATCTGTTTAGTTTTGTTCTGATGCATCAGACTTTATGATCAGTATTTACAGAAATTACTCTCTTTGTGTATTCTGTGCTTAATTGAAAATTGCTTAAGTACTGAATGTTGTCTGATGTGACTTTCTACGCTCTGATAGTGATATGTCTGTTTGTGTAATTATTCTATCCTATGAGGATACATGTGCTAGATGCTGACCTAGTAGTCTTCAATAAACTAGAAATCCCATGTTAGAAGTAATTATTGTTATGGAAATCTATTGACACAAGCAAATTCTGATATTGAGCTTAGTTGAGTTTACTTTGTCTATCTTATTACTAAGTCTCAAACTAGAATAATGCTTCTCATCTGTTAAGTTCTGATGCTAATAAATCTGTTGATTGTACTAAGTGCTGATAAACCTCACTTATCAAAAGAAAAAGAAAAAGTATCAAGGAATAAAAATCAGGTACTCCTTTGAGTCTAGAGTAAAAAATGTGGAAGGGACGACACCCAAGTGCATTGCTGGTATTAAGTAATATGCATCAGAAAAGCAAAATATTTTCTTGGTGACTTTTCACACTCTATGATTACTGGAGAAATACTCTGATAATAGCATAAATTCTGATAAGCAGTCGTGACTCACTTACACTGAGAAGCCACTGTACAATGGAATTTAAAAAGATGCACAAAATTAGCACAAAATAGTTGAGGTGAACTCAAGCATGAACTCATTCAATAGTAGACTTCAGAATAATGACAGATTTTAAGTAAAGTTTTAGTTATGCCTTATTTCTAAGATGTACTGAAGTGAATCAGACTTTACTCTTTGTCTGATATTTAGCTTAATGCACACACTAAACACTCCATATGAATGATGAAAATTACTGTGGTGATCTATGTTATTTTAGATGAACAGTTTATGTGTCAGTTTGCATAAATTCTGAGGACAAGTTCTGTTGAACGTTCTGATGATTAAGTTCTGAAGAATCTATATCAGAATTTGTGTGAAAAATTACAAAGATAGGCATTCATTTTTCGAGTTAAGAAATCATGTTCTGATAGCTGTTAAGTTCTGATATAAGTCTAAGTTCTGATAGTAAATTTTGATCCTTTACTTGACTTATTTGTGGATAAAATCTAAAAACAGTCTCATCTTAAATCAGAATATGTTGAGGCGGAATATTAATAGTCACTATAGTTAGGGATAGTGGTCCGCGTACATGCACAGTAATTCTTACTTGTTTCTTGTGCGCATTAAACCCTGTTTTCCCTTTTCAATGACTGTTTTTCCTCTTCCAAATTTCGGGAGACGAGGTAGAATTAATTCTACCTATCAGCATTAAATTTCCTTGCGTATCCTGGCATTCTCTTGCCTATATAAACGAACACTTCACATCAGCCTATACATCAATTCTTTCCTCAAACACTTACTCTCTTTTCCCTCATATACACAACATCATGGTTAACTACAATATGTTTTTAAACTATGAGACCTTCAACATGGAGTTAAGCTGTGAAGCCTGGCAGCAGGAATGGCACGTCACTGCCATTCCTGATGAGATTTGGGACTCGGTTCCCCAGGAGGTTCTAACCCACCTCCTGTTCTTCTACATGGACTACCATCGCCATCTGGAGCGATTGGAGGAGGAAAAGCTGGAAGCTCTCCGCCAGCAAGAGCGAATCATCAGACTCGCTATTTTGTTTGTTGAGAGTAGGAAGAAGAAATAACTTATTTTCTTCTTCCTATTTTTCTTCATCGTCAGCCTTGCCCTGCTTCTTGAGCTAGGACTAAGGCTGTTGATGTTAGGTTTAGAAGCTTAGGACAATCTTGTAAAGTTCTGATGTAATTTAAATTTCATGAATGTATTCTCTTAATATATTAATGAAATTTCTACTTTTTGCAAGTTCTTTGTCTCTGAGATGTTTGTAACTTAAATGCACTGAAAAATCTTGATATATCCATGTTCTGATGACCATTTCTATTTTGATTTAAATTAAGTCTTGATCTTGCAATATCAGTACTTATTTACTTGATTTAATTTTGGTCATTCTCATACTTGAATTTCTTCTCAGAATATTGGCGTTGCAGTGAAAAATAATTGAATAAGTGGGAACAGTTTCAATTTTGAATTAAAACTGATTTACCTCGATTAATGGAATTAGTGGGTAAGTGGAACGGTTTTTCCTTGAAAAACTGCAAGTGGGTAAGTAATGATTACTGTTTTCCCATGCCCATTAACTATTCATTATTACTGCATGTCTGACAGGTGTCCAACGGTTATATTTTTTTTCAAGTATAAGTAAGAGAGAGAGAAGATTATACAATCTTTTATTTACTTTTACACTTTATCTCTCTTTCTTTGCTTTTACTCTCTTTCATCTCCTGATGTTGGTTTTTCATACAGACATTTTCTCAAACACCTAACAGGAAACTTTTAATTTTTGATTTTTCTCATGGCACCTAAGGATTTGATCATTGATGGAGCTAAGTTCATTCCAAACAACTATGCTATAATTCTTGATCATGCTGAAGCTCCATCTGAGTTGCATTTTGTGCAAGATCTTCTTGCACACAGTGAAATTGGGTATGCATTGACCCAACCTTCAGTCTTTTCAAGCCAACAAGTTCTGACATTTTGGCGGACTGGGCACTTTGATAATGGTGGTACAAATGGTACTCCCAGTATTGTTTTCGAAGTGGATGATTCTACACATGTGGTAATACCTGGTACAATTCGAAAGGCCCTACATTTACCAGAAGGATGTACTTTTTCAACCCCGGAGGAATCAGCTCTTCAAGAGCTAATGGCCAGTTTGGGGTATGAGCAGAGTTTGGCAAAGCTTGGGCAGTTAAAATGGGCTCATATCAGAAAGGAGTGGAGCTTTTTCTTCGACTGCATCACTAAAGTTTTTGGGAATAAGTGTTCCAACTTTGATGCCATCCCTATAATGAGTCAGCACATCGGGTATGCTATCATTAACCAAACTCATTTTGATTTTGCAAATGTTGTGATAGGTTTTATTGGGGATAGGATGACAGAGGATAGGAATGTTGTCTACTTTGATAGATTTTGTCAGCTTATATATAATTTCTGTTGTGCTGATGAACCCCAACCTACCACTGACTTAACTCCACCTTTCAAAATTTCAAAACGAGCCTTTAATGACTTGGTAAATGCTGACCTTAAGAAAAAGGTGGTTAGACCTTTACAAATTCCTCAGTCTGTAAAACAGATCTTGGTAAATGCTGATCCTCAAACCTATAGATCTGTTTATCCTGATGTCCAACCCACCACCATATCCCAAACACCACAGCAACCATCAGAACGTACCACTCATACTACTCAACCTACCCTCAGAACATATCTCAAATCATATCTCTCAACTTCACAGACAGCTCAACCTTCATCCTCAGGACCTACTGTGAAGCCTTCATCTTCCAAGCCTAAGAGGACAAAGGCTGTTCCTCACACACCTCAGAAGAGAAGGAGGATTGTTTTGAGAGATGAGTCTGATAGTGAGGAACAAGTTTCTACTTCAGAACCTGTTGTTAAAGAAGCTGAGAAAGTTCCTTCTCAGAAGGATTCTGGAATTGGGGGATCTAAGCTTCTCAAAAGGCTTAGAAGAATGACTTCTGCTGAACCTCCCAAGGAATCCCCACCTTCAAAGAGATACAAGAAACAGAGAGCTAAAAGGCCAGTTTCAGATGATGAGGAAACAGCAGCTAAGGAAGGAGATCAGGAATCTCTGATCTCACAAGAACAGGAAACTGCTCAAGCCACAATTTCTTCATTAACTCCAACTCAGGAAGCTGCTACAGAAAAGACCAACACACCATCTGTGTCTTCTGTTCAAGAGACTGTATCTCCTGTTGATCCAGGCATAAGTGCTGAAATTGATATTCAGAACCTGGTTGTGCTAAGGTACTTTACTTAG